>NW_026511259.1:0-30600 GCF_027579735.1 Bombina bombina | reverse complement strand
TAAGCGCCTGCCTTGTCCCTCCCTTCATCCGTGTCCTATAGCTTTGGTATTGGTATCCCACAAGTAATGGATGATCCGTGGACTGGATACACCTTACAAGAGAAAACATAATTTATGCTTACCTGATAAATTTATTTCTCTTGTGCTGTATCCAGTCCACGGCCCGCCCTGTCATTTTAAGGCAGGTGTTTTTTATTTTTAAACTACAGTCACCACTGCCCCCTATAGTTTCTCCTTTCTCTTGCTTGTCTTCGGTCGAATGACTGGAGGTGGCAGTTAGGGGAGGAGCTATATAGACAGCTCTGCTGTGGGTGATCCTCTTGCAGCTTCCTGTTGGGAAGGAGAATATCCCACAAGTAATGGATGATCCGTGGACTGGATACACCACAAGAGAAATAAATTTATCAGGTAAGCATAAATTATGTTTTCCTGTCATGTAATACTAATGTTATACATTAGCAAGAGCACTAGATGGCAGCACTGTTTCCTGTCATGTAGTACTAATGTTATACATTAGCAAGAACACTAGAGGGCAGCACTATTTCCTGTTATGTAGTACTAATGGTATACATTAGCAAGAGCACTAGATGGCAGCACTATTTCCTGTCATGTAGTACTAATGTTATACATTAGCAAGAGCACTAGATGGCAGCACTGTTTCCTGTCATGTATTACTAATGGTATACATTAGCAAGAGCACTAGATGGCAGCACTATTTCCTGTCATGTAGTACTAATGGTATACATTAGTAAGAGCACTAGATGGCTGCACTATTTCCTGTCCTGTAGTGTTTCACACGTGTGCACACTACCTATATAGAGGTCTCTTCAACAAAGAATAACATGAGAACAAAGCAAATTTAATAATAGAAGTATAGTGGAAACTTTTTTTAAATGGTATGTTCTGTCTGAATCATGAATCTATGTCCCTTTAAGTGAAGAGCATCTCTGTAATGTGCCTCTATTTAAATATAAAATGTATCTATGCACTGCCCTTTCTATCCCTTTAATAATACTGTGTTTGTGCTTTTAGTGTCAAGTATTTGCCTATCTTAAAATTCCAGCTTCTCTTTTTTTAGATATGAATGGAAAGGGAAGATTGAAGAAGACAATGAGATCTTACTGGTGAGTGTCGTAAAACATTGCTTTCATAGCTACAGACATTTACCCATTCTCATCACTGTGAATATTTATTTAGGGATATTAAAGTATAAAAACAACTTAAAGGGACAATCAAGTCAATATAAACTTTTATGATTCAGATAGAGTGTGCAGTTTTAAGACACTTTCTAATTCACTTCCATTATCACATTTTGCTCAGTCTTTTTATATTCACACTTTCTGTGGAACAAGAATGTGCACAAGCTCACAGGTTATACATATACTAGTCTGCGATTGGCTGATGTCTGTCACATGATACAGGGCCCGGAAAATGGGAGAAAAAATACATTTGCCTGAAAAAAAATCTACTGCTTATTTGAAATTTAGAGTAGGTATTAAAGGGACTCTAAACCCCATTTTTTTTTCTTTCATGTTTCAGATAGAGCAGCAATTTTAAGGAACTTTCTAATTTACTCCTATTATCAAATTTTCTTAGTTCTCTTGCTATCTTTAAGCCTCCAATAAGCAAGCGCTATCCATGGTGCTGAACCTAAAATGGGCTGGCTGCTAAGATTTACATTCCTGCTTTTAAAATAAAGATAGCAAGAGAATGAAGAAAATTTGATAATAGGAGTAAATTAGAAGGTTGCTTAAAATGTCATGCTTTATCTGAATCATGAAAGAAAAAAATTAGGTTCAATGTCCCTTTAACCCAGACCAGACCATTTTTCAATTTTCTTACCCTTAAGGACAAGGGCTATTTCTCTTGTAAGGTGTATCCAGTCCACGGATCATCCATTACTTGTGGGATATTCTCCTTCCCAACAGGAAGCTGCAAGAGGATCACTCACAGCAGAGCTGTCTATATAGCTCCTCCCCTAACTGCCACCTCAAGTCATTCTCTTGCAGCTCTCGACAAGCATGGAAGCAGTTAGAGAGATGTGGTGTAATTTAGTTGTTTTTCTTCAATTCAAAAGTTTGTTATTTTTAAATGGTACCGGAGTTGTACTATTTTGGTCCCAGGCAGAAAATAGAAGAAGAGTCTGCCTGTGGTCTCTGATGATCTTAGCAGGTTGTAACTAAGATCCATTGCTGTTCTCACACATAACTGAAGAGAGAGGTAACTTCAGCTTGGGGAATGGCATGCAGGGTATCCTGCTATGAGGTATGTGCAGTCTACATTTTTCTAGAGAAATGTATATGCTAGAAAATGCTGTTGATACCGGATTTATTTAAGGTAAGCCTGATTACAGTGATTTAATAACGACTAGTATCATGCTTACTATTATAGGTAACACTTATTATTTTTTCAAATTACTGAAATATAAGACGTTTGCTGGGAGTGCTTAAACGTTTTTTATATGCTGTTTGGTGATAAAACTTTATCGGGGCCCAGTTTTTCCACATGGATGGCTAAAATTTGCCTAGGAATAGTTTTGTTAGGCCTCTCACTGTATAGACAGGAGTGGGAGGGGCCTAATTCACGCCTAAATGCGCATTAGCTTTTGCAGACTGAGACATCCAGTTTCTTTGAAAGAGTTCCCTGAATGCTTAGGACCTCTCTGAAGGGTTTTAGTGCTTTCCAAAGTCGTTTGTATGGCAAGGTAGGGCCACAGCAGAGCTGTGGCAGTTTGTTGTGACTGTTAAAAAAACGTCTATTTCGTTTTTTTGATCCATTTTTTAAACTAAGGGGTTAATCATCCATTTGCAAGTGGGTGCGATGCTCTGTTAGCCTATTATACACACTGTAAAAATTTCTCTGAGACTGACTGCCTGGAGATTGAACGCTTGATTTTATCAAAACGTGGCTTCTCCGAGTCAGTCATTGATACCTTAATTCAGGCACGAAAGCCTGTCACCAGGAAAATCTATCATAAGATACGGCGTAAATATCTTTATTGGTGTGAATCCAAGGGTTACTCATGGAGTAAAGTCAGGATTCCCAAGATATTATCTTTTCTCCAAGAAGGATTGAAGAAAGGATTGTCAGCTAGTTCCTTAAAGGGACAGATCTCTGCTCTGTCTATTCTTTTGCACAAGCGTCTGGTGGATGTTCCAGACGTTCAGGCATTTTGTCAGGCTTTAGTTAGAATCAAGCCTGTGTTTAAACCAGTTGCTCCGCCATGGAGTTTAAATTTGGTTCTTAAAGTTCTCCAAGGGGTTCCGTTTGAACCTCTTCATTCCATAGATATCAAGCTTTTATCTTGGAAAGTTCTGTTTTTGGTAGCTATTTCCTCGGCTCGTAGAGTTTCCGAGTTATCTGCCTTACAGTGTGATTCCCCTTATCTGATTTTCCCTGCAGATAAGGTAGTTTTGCGTACCAAACCTGGGTTTTTACCTAAGGTGGTATCTAATAAGAATATTAATCAGGAGATTGTTGTTCCGTCATTGTGTCCTAATCCTTCTTCAAAGAAGGAACGTCTATTACACAATCTGGACGTGGTTCGTGCTTTAAAGTTTTATTTACAAGCTACTAAAGATTTTCGTCAAACATCTGCTTTGTTTGTTGCCTACTCTGGACAGAGGAGAGGCCAAAAGGCTTCGGCAACTTCTCTTTCGTTTTGGCTAAGAAGTATAATACGCTTAGCTTATGAGACTGCTGGTCAGCAGCCTCCTGAAAGGATTACAGCTCATTCTACTAGAGCTGTGGCTTCCACATGGGCTTTTAAAAATGAGGCTTCTGTTGAACAGATTTGCAAGGCGGCGACTTGGTCTTCGCTTCATACTTTTTCAAAGTTTTATAAATTTGATACTTTTGCTTCTTCGGAGGCTATTTTTGGGAGAAAGGTTTTACAGGCAGTGGTACCTTCCGTTTAGGTTCCTGCCTTGTCCCTCCCTTCATCCGTGTACTTTAGCTTTGGTATTGGTATCCCACAAGTAATGGATGATCCGTGGACTGGAAACACCTTATAAGAGAAAACATAATTTATGCTTACCTGATAAATTTATTTCTCTTGTGGTGTATCCAGTCCACGGCCCGCCCTGTCATTTTAAGGCAGGTATATTTTATTTTTAAACTACAGTCACCACTGCACCCTATGGTTTCTCCTTTCTCTTGCTTGTCTTCGGTCGAATGACTGGAGGTGGCAGTTAGGGGAGGAGCTATATAGACAGCTCTGCTGTGGGTGATCCTCTTGCAGCTTCCTGTTGGGAAGGAGAATATCCCACAAGTAATGGATGATCCGTGGACTGGATACACCGCAAGAGAAATAAATTTATCAGGTAAGCATAAATTATGTTTTTTACATTTCTGCGGTGTTTGTGTTTAGCTGTAATTTTCTTCTTACTCATTTACTGTACCCACACATATTATATACCATTTTTCTCGCCATTAAATTGACTTTTTAAAGATACCACTATTTTCATCATATCATATAATTTACTGTAAAAATAAATATATAAAATATGATGAAAAAATTGAAAAAAACACACTTTTTCTAACTTTGACCCCCAAAATCTGTTACACATCTACAACCACCAAAAAACACCCATGCTAAATAGTTTCTAAATTCTGTCCTGAGTTTAGAAATACCCAATGTTTACATGTTCTTTGCTTTTTTTGCAAGTTATAGGGCAATAAGTACAATTAGCACTTTGCTATTTCCAAACCATTTTTTTCCCCTCAAAATTAGCGCTAGTTACATTGGAACACTGATATCTGTCAGGAATCCCTGAATATACCTTGACATGTATATAATGCAATTATGGCACAAATGGTTGGAAATGCTTCTCTGGGATCCCCTTTGTTCAGAAATTAGCAGACTTATATGGCTTTGGCGTTGTTTTTTTGTAATTAGAAGGCCTCTAAATGCCGCTGCGCATCACACGTGTTTTATGCCCAGCAGTGAAGGGGTTAATTAGGTAGCTTGTAGGGAGCTTGCAGGGTTAATTTTAGCTTTAGTGTAGAGATCAGCCTCCCACCTGACACATCCCTCCCAAACAGCTCTCTTCCCTCCCCCACCCCACAATTGTCCCTGCCATCTTAAGTACTGGCAGAAAGTCTGCCAGTACTAAAATAAAAGGTCTTTGTTTATTTGTTTGTTTATTCAGCAATAATGGACCCCTGCCTTAGCCCCCAACCTCCCTGATCCCCCCCAAACAGCTCTCTAACCCTCCCCCCGCTACCTATTTGTCTTCATCTTGGGTACTAGCAGCTGTCTGCCAGTACCCAGTTTGCCCCCAAAAACTATTTTATTTTTTATGCTGATAGCTTTTTCTGTAGTGTAGCTGTCCCCCTCAATACCCCCATCCCCCTCCCCTACCAGATCCTTTTATATGTAATCATTTTTTTAGTTCCCCCCTCCCTCTCAAATCAGGGATCATTGGTGGCAGTGGTTAGGAATTAGTGTATTAGGAATACAGGAAGTTAGGAGCCAGAACTAGAAATTTAGGAGCCACAGATTTATTTTCTGTAGGGATATATGTCAATCCAAACAGACATCAGTTAAAACTAGAAATTTAGGATCTGGGGGTGGTTTTATACAGAGACACTTCTAGATCATTAGCAAGAACTAGAAAATTAGGATCACAGAATAATGGTGTGTATGTATGTATGTATGTATGTATATATATATATATATATATATATCAGTGACGTGCAGTGAGGTCAGAGGCTAGTGAGGCACTAGATATGATACGACTGAGAAACACATGTACAGAGGGCCGCAAGTACCCCCAACAGGGCAGGTTTAAATGATAGCTGAACCAGTGCACAGGTGACATAATCAGGTGATGGATGAGAGCAAGTTAGTAACCACTGAGTTACTGATCAGCTGATTACTTCACCTGTGCACTGATTCAGCTATAATGAAAACCTGGCCTGTTGGGGGTACTTGCGGACCATTGTTGAGAAACACTGCACAGCTCATCGGAAATGTATTGATTACCTGGAGAATAAAGCACACATACTCTGCTCACTGACACCCACACACACTCTGCTCACATACACACTCACACAATTCTGTTGCACAGTGCCAGTTACTAAGCAATTAGAATGATACACAATCTCTTCTCTACTCACTACTGTATTGTAAAAATAGAAATAATTTACCATACTAGTTTTACACAAAGGACAAGTTATCAATACTGCCAACACAGCTGCTGCTGCAATATGGTGTTCAAGAAACGCACATGCACATCCCACTTAGGCATGCTCTTCAACAAAGGACACCAAAGGATACCAAAAGAATGAAGTACATAATAATAAAAGTAAAATAGAAAGTTTATTTATTTATTTTTTGTGTGCAATTTCTATCCGAATGATGGAAATGTAATTATGACTTTCATGTTCCTTTCAAAAACTAATTTGATTTGCTGACATGGGGCCAGTAACAGTTGATGCTAATTCTCAAAATATAAATAACTAGAAAAGTCTATTAAAATAGCATGCTCTACCTCAATCATGAAAGTTTAATTTTAAATGTCTCCCTTTGACTATGTGTTTAACCAGTTACTTTACAGTGGCATTATTTCTAAAAACATTTAACTGCAATAATTACATATGTTTTAAATGACTCATTATCTCCTTTTATTAATATAAACTTGTATAAAAGCAGCACATATTAAAAACACAATGCAACAGCTTTCAATTGATTTGTGAATTACAAGTTAACAGCAGTCTTTAAATAAATGGAGACACAGAGAAAAATAAAAATAGATACTGCATCCTCTGACTGCACAGACATAACATATATGGTGTTTGTACCTAATTAAATCAAATAACTATGAAAAAGGGAGGCTTAGCAATATTCAATGTCAAAAACTTTAGTTTAAGTAACGTGGACACTGCACACTTAACTTCAAACTCTGGGTTTTAAATTATGGATTTAAATTTGAATTGACCCTTTGACTTCCTGTCAGTATTGGGTTATGCTCACTTACTGTCTCCCCCTGTTAATGAGCTGTATCTGAACACAATTTGTGAATCACAAGAGATGTAGAATACTACTTTACTCTTCTGCTTGGTGTCATCTGTTCTTAGGTTACCTCAGCTTCCAGTTGTGTCACATGACCCTGCTCACTGCAGCCTCCTTCTGATTAATCTATATATCCTTCACTTGCTAGGAGGCATCAAGAGGGGTGCCTCCTATTGGTCCCAATTGTTGCTGCTAATATATTGACAGAACACAGGTGGCGCTGCAGCACAGCTTTTCCTTTGACCCATGGACTGCAATGAAGAGAAACGTTCCTGTACCTGCCTCTCCATAGCATTACATGGGGGGAAAATATATTTTTTTGGACTTTTTTTTTGTTTTAATTAAAATTTAATTAAGCTTTGGCCACATATGGCAGGGTAGGCACTGCCTCCCCTGCCTCTTATGAGTGCACGTCCCTGATATATATATATACATATACATATTGTGTATATATATTACTAGCAATTAAGGCACTTGGTGATCCTTGGAAATAAGGAATTTTGAATAAAAAATGTATTTTAAGTTATCATTTAATTGGAAAGACCCACCAAAGTTCATAGCGCTAGGAACCACAACTAGAAAACTATTTTTAAAGGGTTGTCTGTAATAAAAAAAAAAGGGGGGGCGCTATGGATTTTTTAGGGGTATATATATATATATATATATATATATATATATATATATATATATAAGAAAAATACAAAAAAAAGTTAGCAGCCAGAATTAGACATGTAGGTGCCATGTCAAGCCTTAAGACATGTTTCTTCTGTGATTATTTGTTCATTTAGTGACTTTTTGCCCCTCTCTCCTAACAGATGATAAAGACCAGATCATCCAAAGTCTCAGCCCTGGCAGAATACATAAGGTAAGGAGTAAATACTTCTATATTGTGCACAGGAGAGTGCTGATCCTCGTGGGAGGGGCAGAGCAGATCTTATGTTTATTCTCTTGCTACTTGCAGGTCTGTTCATCCTTATGAAGTTGCCGAAGTGATCAGTGTTCCCATAGAGCAAGGAAACCCTCCGTACTTAAAGTGGGTCGGGGAGAATGTGCCAGAGTGAAACCCTCTAGTCTTTCCCTCTGCTAATTGACAACACAGTTGATTATGTAACAAAACAAAATCGTTTGTTTTTTTTCAATAAAAACTTAAAAATATTGTTATTTAGTGATGCACGTTTATTTAACATTACAAGAGTTTACATTTAAACAATATTTGTGAAGCTAAAATGTCAGCATTTAAATGGAAACAACATACCTTTAATTTAGAGACATTTCTGTTGTCGTTCTGTAGAATAACATTTCAAAAAGTGGGGATAAGTGAATCTGTGAGTGTAGAAAAAGTATTTGGTTAACTGCGCTTAGAAACCCTATTAAGCCTATGAAAAAGTGTGAGGGACCCCACCCTCTGTGATAATTGAAAACAGATTCAAATAGAATCTTTAATTCATAAGCGCTACTAAAAGCTTAAAATAGGTGACATAAATATATGAACATATGTGTATAATAAATTTATATATATGCGATAAAAAGTGAAAAAAGAGAAAATGAAAAAATATATATATGTGTATGTGCTGAAAAAAGCCTAATTGGCTAAAAACAGCTGATGCTTTAAATATTTTCAAAATAATTTAAAAAAAGTTAATCAAATTAATAGCCAAAAAGCAAGGCTAGAATAAAAACAAACAAAAGAATAAAGTGCAGAATCTGCATAAATTTTATATATAACAACTGATAAAAAGAAATTCAATATAAAAAATTCAATATACAAAAAACACTCTACATGCGTTGATCAGGCGCAATATAAAGTGTAGCATACACTGATACAATAGATGCAAAACGACCAAAACATTATTTGTACCAAATACAATTTGCAACAATAAATAACAGTTTAGAAGAAACCGATGATGAACTTGTAGGTACAGATAGACATCACCGATCTTCTAATAAAAGCAATGATAATACTCATACACATAGTTACCATTCTGATGGAGATCTGAGACTATCAAATAGATATGCTCCATTATCAAATCAGACAGATACAGACTATAGAGTGGTAGAAAATTATAGAGAACATTCAAATCCAGCAGTTCCTTTTTTAGGACATGGCCAAAACAACTACCAAAGCCCTCTTCCACAAAGAATCTTAAGAAAAAGGCGAGCATCAGAAAACGAGGTAAGAGGGGAGGATATAGGCGACTCAAAAAAATCAAGAATGAAAATAAAAACAAAAATACAGACTCAACTCCAAATTTAGGTATTTTTAATCTAAGTAAAAGTTCTCTTGATAAAGAACATATGGATATTTTGGGAAAGGGACTTTCCTTTGCCCCAACTAAGAAACTAAATAAATTTAATACATTTATTGATGCTCATAAATTTGTGAGAAATTTAACTGTTAAAATATGGTTTCTACAAACAGGTGCTGAAAAAACATAATTTATGTAAGAACTTACCTGATAAATTCATTTCTTTCATATTGGCAAGAGTCCATGAGCTAGTGACATATGGGATACACAATCCTGCCAGGAGGGGCAAAGTTTCTCAAACCTCAAAACGCCCACAAACACACCCCTCACCACACCCACAATTCAGTTTAACGAATAGCCAAGCAGTGGGGTGATAAAGAAAGGAGTAGAAAGCATCAACAAAGGAAATTTGGAAATAATTGTGCTTTATACAAAAAATCATAACCACCATAAAAAGGGTGGGCTTCATGGACTCTTGCCAATATGAAAGAAATGAATTTATCAGGTAAGTTCTTACATAAATTATGTTTTCTTTCATGTAATTGGCAAGAGTCCATGAGCTAGTGACATATGGGATATCAATACCCAAGATGTGGAGTCTTCCACTCAAGAGTCACTAGAGAGGGAGGGAATAAAAATAAAAACAGCCATATTTTGCTGAAAAAATTAATCCACAACCCAAAAAAATAAGTTTATTTTCATGTTTGAAAGAAAAAAACTTAAATCAGAAGCAGAAGAATCAAACTGAAACAGCTGCCTGAAGAACTTTTCTACCAAAAACTGCTTCCGAAGAAGCAAATACATAAAAACGGTAGAATTTAGTAAATGTATGCAAAGAGGACCAAGTCGCTGCTTTGCAAATCTGATCAACTAAAGCTTCATTCTTAAAAGCCCACGAAGTGGAGACTGATCTAGTAGAATGAGTTATAATTCTCTGAGGCGGGGCTTGACCCGACTCCAAATAAGCTTAATGAAACAAAAAGCTTTAACATAATATTTCAAAGCTCTCACCACATCCAAAGAATGTAAGGATCTTTCCAAAGGATTCCTAGGATTAGGACACAAGGAAGAGACAACAATTTCTCTACTAATGTTGTTAGAATTCACAACCTGAGGTAAAAATTCAAATGAAGTCTGCAAAACCGCCTTATCCTGATGAAAAATCAGAAAGATTCACAAGAAAGAGCAGATAGCTCAGAAACTCTTCTAGCAGAAGAGATAGCCAAAAAGAACAACACTTTCCAAGAAAGTAGTTAAATGTCCAAAGAATGCATAGGCTCAACTGGAGAAGCCTGTAAAGCCTTCAGAACCAAATTAAGACTCCAAGGAGAAGAAATTGATTTAATGACAGGCTTAATACGAACTAAAGCCTGTACAAAACAGAGTATATCAGGAAGTATAGCAATCTTTCTGTGAAATAAAACAGAAAGAGCGAAGATTTGTCCTTTCAAGGAACTTGCAGACAAAACCTTATCCAAACCATCCTGAAGAAACTGAAAAATTCTAGGAATTCTAAAAGAATGCCAGGAGAATTTATGAGAAGAACACCATGAAATGTAAGTCTTCCAAACTCTATAATAAATCTTCCTAGAGACTGATTTACGAGCTTGAAACATAGCATCAATCACTGAGTCAGAGAAACCTCTATGACTTAGTACTAAGCGTTCAATTTCCATACCTTCAAATTTAATGATTTGAGAACCTGATGGAAAAAAGGACCTTGAGTTAGTAGGTCTGGCCGTAACGGAAGTGGCCAAGGCGGACAACTGGACATCCGAACCAGTTCCGCATACCAAAACCTGTGGGGCCATGCTGGCGCTACCAGCAACACAAATGATTGTTCCATGATGATTTTTGGAAATCACTCTTGGAAGGAGAACGAGAGGCGGGAAGATATAAGCAGGATGAAAACACCAAGAAAGTATCAGCGCATCCACTGCTTCCGCCTGAACATCCCTGGACCTGGATAGGTATGTGGGAAGTTTCTTGTTTAGATGAGAGGCCATCAGATCTATCTCTGGAAGACCCCATATCTGAACAATCTGAGAAAAAACATCTGGATGGAGAGACCACTCCCCTGGATGTAAAGTCTGGTGGCTGAGATAATCCGCTTCCCAAATGTCTACACCTGGGATATGCACCTCAGAGATTAGACAGGAGCTGGATTCCGCCCAAACAAGTATTCGAGATACTTCTTCATAGCGTGGGGACTGTGAGTCCCACCCTGATGATTGACATATGCCACTGATGTGAAAATGTCTGTCTGAAAATAAATGAACGGTTCTCTCTTTAACAGAGGCCAAAACTGAAGAGTTCTGAGAATTGCACAGAGTTCTAAAATATTTATTGGAAATTTCGCCTCTTGAAATTTCCAAACTCCTTGTGCTGTCAGAGATCCTCAAACAGCTCCCCAACCTGAAAGACTTGCATCTGTTGTGATCACAGTCCAGGTTGGACGAAAAAAAGAAGCCCCTTGAACTAAACGATGGTGATCTATCCACCATGTCAGAGAGTGTCGTATATTGGGATTTAAGGATATTAATTGTGATATCTTTGTATAATCCCTGCACCATTGATTCAGCATACAAAGCTGAAGAGGTCTCATGTGAAAACGAGCAAAGAGAATCGCGTCCGATGCTGCAGTCATGAGACCTAAAAACTTCCATGCACATAGCCACTGAAGGGAATGACTGAGACAGAAGGTGCCGGCAGGCTGCAACTAATTTAAAACGTCTCTTGTCTGTTAGAGACAGAGTCATGGACACTGAATCTATCTGGAAGCCTAAAAAGGTGACCCTTGTCTGAGGAATCAAGAAACTTTTTGGTAAATTGATCCTCCAACCATGTTTCCAAAGAAACAACATTAGTTGAATAGTGTGAGATTCTGCAGTACGTAAAGACTGAGCTAGTACCAAGATAACGTCCAAATAAGGAAACACCGCAATACCCTGTTCTCTGATTACAGAGAGTAGGACACCCAGAACCCTTGAAAAGATTCTTGAAGCGGTTGCTAGGCCAAATGGAAGAGCAACAAATTGGTAATGCTTGTCTAGAAAAGAGAATCTCAGAAACTGATAATGTTCTGGATGAATCGGAATATGAAGGTATGCATCTGGCAAGTCTATTGTGGACATATAATGTCCTCGCTGAACAAAAGGCAGAATAGTCCTTATAGTCACCAACTTGAAAGTTGGTACTGTTACATAATGATTCAAAATTTTCAGATCCAAAAACTGGTCTGAATAAATTTTCCTTCTTTGGGACAATGAAATAGATTTGAATAAAACCCCAAACCTTGTTCCAGAAGAGGAACTGGCATGATTACCCCTGAAGACTCCAGGTCTGAAACATACTTCAGGAAAGCCTGAGCTTTTACTGGATCTACTGGGATACGTGAGAGAAAAAATCTTCTCACAGGAGGTCTTACTCTGAATCCTATTCGATAGCCTAGAGAGACAATGCTCTGAATCCATTGATTTTGAACAGAATTTATCCAAATATCCTTGAAAAACCTTAATCTGCCCCCTACCAGCTGAGCTGGAATGAGGGCCGCACCTTCATGCGGACTTAGGGGCTGACTTTGGTTTCCTAAAAGGCTTGGATTTATTCCAATTTGAGGAAGGCTTCCAATTGGAGGCAGATTCCTTGGGGGGAGGATTGAGTTTTTGTTCCTTATTCTAACGAAAACGGTTAGAAGCCTTAGATTTACCCTTAGGTTTTTATCCTGAGGCAGAAAAAACTCCATTTCCCCCAGTAACAGTTGAAATAATAGAATCCAACTGAGAACCAAATAAATTATTACCTTGGAAAGAAAGAGATAGTAATCTAGATTTAGATGTCATATCAGCATTCCAAGATTTAAGCCACAATGCTCTTCTAGCTAATATAGCTAAAGACATGGATCTAACATCACAAATAAAATGATAAGCATGTTGCAGTAAGTGAATAATGCTAGATATGTCAGAATCCTATTCATGTTGCGCTAAATTCTCCAACCAGAAAGTTGATGCCACCGCAACATCAGCCAAAGAAATTGCAGGTCTGAGAAGATGACCTGAATATAAATAGGCCTTCCTTAGATAAGATTAAAGCTTCTTATCTAAAGGATCCTTAAAGGAAGTACTATCTTCCATAGGAATAGTGGTACGTTTAGCAAGAGTAGAAATAGCCCCATCAACTTTGGGGATCTTTTCTCCAACATAGGTGTGTCCGGTCCACGGCGTCATCCTTACTTGTGGGATATTCTCTTCCCCAACAGGAAATGGCAAAGAGCCCAGCAAAGCTGGTCACATGATCCCTCCTAGGCTCCGCCTACCCCAGTCATTCTCTTTGCCGTTGTACAGGCAACATCTCCACGGAGATGGCTTAGAGTTTTTTAGTGTTTAACTGTAGTTTTTATTATTCAATCAAGAGTTTGTTATTTTGAAATAGTGCTGGTATGTACTATTTACTCAGAAACAGAAAAGAGATGAAGATTTCTGTTTGTATGAGGAAAATGATTTTAGCAACCGTCACTAAAATCCATGGCTGTTCCACACAGGACTGTTGAGAGCAATTAACTTCAGTTGGGGGAACAGTGAGCAGTCTCTTGCTGCTTGAGGTATGACACATTCTAACAAGACGATGTAATGCTGGAAGCTGTCATTTTCCCTCTGGGATCCGGTAAGCCATGTTTATTACGATTGTAAATAAGGGCTTCAAAAAGGGCTTATTAAGACTGTAGACTTTTTTTGGGCTAAATCGATTGATTATTAACACATATTTAGCCTTGAGGAATCATTTTATCTGGGTATTTTGATATAATAATATCGGCAGGCACTGTTTTAGACACCTTATTCTTTAGGGGCTTTCCCAAAGCATAGGCAGAGCCTCATTTTCGCGCCGGTGTTGCGCACTTGTTTTTGAGAGGCATGGCATGCAGTCGCATGTGAGAGGAGCTCTGATACTTAGAAAAGACTTTCTGAAGGCGTCATTTGGTATCGTATTCCCCTTGGGGCTTGGTTGGGTCTCAGCAAAGCAGATACCAGGGACTGTAAAGGGGTTAAAGTTCAAAACGGCTCCGGTTCCGTTATTTTAAGGGTTAAAGCTTCCAAATTTGGTGTGCAATACTTTTAAGGCTTTAAGACACTGTGGTGAAAATTTGGTAAATTTTGAACAATTCCTTCATGTTTTTTCGCATTTGCAGTAATAAAGTGTGTTCAGTTTAAAATTTAAAGTGACAGTAACGGTTTTATTTTAAAACGTTTTTTGTACTTGTTATCAAGTTTATGCCTGTTTAACATGTCTAAACTACCAGATAGACTGTGTTCTGAATGTGGGGAAGCCAGAATTCCTATTCATTTAAATAAATGTGATTTATGTGACAATGACAATGATGCCCAAGATGATTCCTCAAGTGAGGGGAGTAAGCATGGTACTGCATCATTCCCTCCTTCGTCTACACGAGTCTTGCCCACTCAGGAGGCCCCTAGTACATCTAGCGCGCCAATACTCCTTACTATGCAACAATTAACGGCTGTAATGGATAATTCTGTCAAAAACATTTTAGCCAAAATGAACACTTATCAGCGTAAGCGCGACTGCTCTGTTTTAGATACTGAAGAGCATGACGACGCTGATATTAATATTTCTGAAGGGCCCCTAACTCAGTCTGATGGGGCCAGGGAGGTTTTGTCTGAGGGAGAAATTACTGATTCAGGGAACATTTCTCAACAAGCTGAACCTGATGTGATTGCATTTAAATTTAAGTTGGAACATCTCCGCATTCTGCTTAAGGAGGTATTATCCACTCTGGATGATTGTGACAAGTTGGTCATCCCAGAGAAACTATGTAAAATGGACAAGTTCCTAGAGGTGCCGGGGCTCCCAGAAGCTTTTCCTATACCCAAGCGGGTGGCGGACATTGTTAATAAAGAATGGGAAAGGCCCGGTATTCCTTTCGTCCCTCCCCCCATATTTAAAAAATTGTTTCCTATGGTCGACCCCAGAAAGGACTTATGGCAGACAGTCCCCAAGGTCGAGGGAGCGGTTTCCACTTTAAACAAACGCACCACTATACCCATAGAGGATAGTTGTGC
Source organism: Bombina bombina (assembly GCF_027579735.1). NCBI lineage: Eukaryota > Metazoa > Chordata > Amphibia > Anura > Bombinatoridae > Bombina > Bombina bombina. The sequence goes on along the minus strand of NW_026511259.1, from coordinate 15,262 downwards.
TTTCAAAGATCCTATGGATAAAAAATTAGAAGGTTTGCTTAAAAAGATGTTTGTTCAGCAGGGTTACCTTCTACAACCAATTTCATGCATTGTCCCTGTCGCTACAGCCGCATGTTTCTGGTTCGATGAGCTGATAAAGGCGGTCGACAGTGATTCTCCTCCTTATGAGGAGATTATGGACAGAATCAATGCTCTCAAATTGGCTAATTCTTTCACCCTAGACGCCACTTTGCAATTGGCTAGGTTAGCGGCTAAGAATTCTGGGTTTGCTATTGTGGCGCGCAGAGCGCTTTGGTTGAAATCTTGGTCGGCTGATGCGTCTTCCAAGAACAAGCTACTTAACATTCCTTTCAAGGGGAAAACGCTGTTTGGCCCTGACTTGAAAGAGATTATCTCGGATATCACTGGGAGTAAGGGCCACGCCCTTCCTCAGGATCGGCCTTTCAAGGCAAAAAATAAACCTAATTTTCGTCCCTTTCGTAGAAACGGACCAGCCCAAAGTGCTACGTCCTCTAAGCAAGAGGGTAATACTTCTCAAGCCAAGCCAGCTTGGAGACCAATGCAAGGCTGGAACAAGGGAAAGCAGGCCAAGAAACCTGCCACTGCTACCAAGACAGCATGAAATGTTGGCCCCCGATCCGGGACCGGATCTGGTGGGGGGCAGACTCTCTCTCTTCGCTCAGGCTTGGGCAAGAGATGTTCTGGATCCTTGGGCGCTAGAAATAGTCTCCCAAGGTTATCTTCTGGAATTCAAGGGACTTCCCCCAAGGGGGAGGTTCCACAGGTCTCAGTTGTCTTCAGACCACATAAAAAGACAGGCATTCTTACATTGTGTAGAAGACCTGTTAAAAATGGGAGTGATTCATCCCGTTCCATTAAGAGAACAAGGGATGGGGTTCTACTCCAATCTGTTTATAGTTCCCAAAAAAGAGGGAACGTTCAGACCAATCTTAGATCTCAAGATCTTAAACAAGTTTCTCAAGGTTCCATCGTTCAAGATGGAAACCATTCGAACTATTCTTCCTTCCATCCAGGAAGGTCAATTCATGACCACGGTGGATTTAAAGGAGGCGTATCTACATATTCCTATCCACAAGGAACATCATCGGTTCCTGAGGTTCGCATTCCTGGACAAACATTACCAGTTCGTGGCGCTTCCTTTCGGATTAGCCACTGCTCCAAGGATTTTCACAAAGGTACTAGGGTCCCTTCTAGCTGTGCTAAGACCAAGGGGCATTGCTGTAGTACCTTACTTGGACGACATTCTGATTCAAGCGTCGTCCCTTCCTCAAGCAAAGGCTCACACGGACATTGTCCTGGCCTTTCTCAGATCTCACGGATGGAAAGTGAACGTGGAAAAGAGTTCTCTATCTCCGTCAACAAGGGTTCCCTTCTTGGGAACAATAATAGACTCCTTAGAAATGAGGATTTTTCTGACAGAGGCCAGAAAAACAAAACTTCTAGACTCTTGTCGGATACTCCATTCCGTTCCTCTTCCTTCCATAGCTCAGTGCATGGAAGTGATCGGGTTGATGGTAGCGGCAATGGACATAGTTCCTTTTGCACGCATTCATCTAAGACCATTACAACTGTGCATGCTCAGTCAGTGGAATGGGGACTATACAGACTTGTCTCCGAAGATACAAGTAAATCAGAGGACCAGAGACTCACTCCGTTGGTGGCTGTCCCTGGACAACCTGTCACGAGGGATGACATTCCGCAGACCAGAGTGGGTCATTGTCACGACCGACGCCAGTCTGATGGGCTGGGGCGCGGTCTGGGGATCCCTGAAAGCTCAGGGTCTTTGGTCTCGGGAAGAATCTCTTCTACCGATAAATATTCTGGAACTGAGAGCGATATTCAATGCTCTCAAGGCTTGGCCTCAGCTAGCGAGGGCCAAGTTCATACGGTTTCAATCAGACAACATGACAACTGTTGCGTACATCAACCATCAGGGGGGAACAAGGAGTTCCCTGGCGATGGAAGAAGTGACCAAAATCATTCTATGGGCGGAGTCTCACTCCTGCCACCTGTCTGCTATCCACATCCCAGGAGTGGAAAATTGGGAAGCGGATTTTCTGAGTCGTCAGACATTGCATCCGGGGGAGTGGGAACTCCATCCGGAAATCTTTGCCCAAGTCACTCAGCTGTGGGGCATTCCAGACATGGATCTGATGGCCTCTCGTCAGAACTTCAAAGTTCCTTGCTACGGGTCCAGATCCAGGGATCCCAAGGCGGCTCTAGTGGATGCACTAGTAGCACCTTGGACCTTCAAACTAGCTTATGTGTTCCCGCCGTTTCCTCTCATCCCCAGGCTGGTAGCCAGGATCAATCAGGAGAGGGCGTCGGTGATCTTGATAGCTCCTGCGTGGCCACGCAGGACTTGGTACGCAGATCTGGTGAATATGTCATCGGCTCCTCCTTGGAAGCTACCTTTGAGACGAGACCTTCTTGTTCAGGGTCCGTTCGAACATCCGAATCTGGTTTCACTCCAGCTGACTGCTTGGAGATTGAACGCTTGATCTTATCGAAGCGAGGATTCTCAGATTCTGTTATCGATACTCTTGTTCAGGCCAGAAAGCCTGTAACTAGAAAGATTTACCACAAAATTTGGAAAAAATATATCTGTTGGTGTGAATCTAAAGGATTCCCTTGGGACAAGGTTAAGATTCCTAGGATTCTATCCTTCCTTCAAGAAGGATTGGAAAAAGGATTATCTGCAAGTTCCCTGAAGGGACAGATTTCTGCCTTGTCTGTGTTACTTCACAAAAAGCTGGCCGCTGTGCCAGATGTTCAAGCCTTTGTTCAGGCTCTGGTTAGAATTAAGCCTGTTTACAAACCTTTGACTCCTCCTTGGAGTCTCAATTTAGTTCTTTCAGTTCTTCAGGGGGTTCCGTTTGAACCCTTGCATTCCGTTGATATTAAGTTATTATCTTGGAAAGTTTTGTTTTTAGTTGCAATTTCTTCTGCTAGAAGAGTTTCAGAATTATCTGCTCTGCAGTGTTCTCCTCCTTATCTGGTGTTCCATGCAGATAAGGTGGTTTTACGTACTAAACCTGGTTTTCTTCCAAAAGTTGTTTCTAACAAAAACATTAACCAGGAGATTATCGTACCTTCTCTGTGTCCGAAACCAGTTTCAAAGAAGGAACGTTTGTTGCACAATTTGGATGTTGTTCGCGCTCTAAAATTCTATTTAGATGCTACAAAGGATTTTAGACAAACATCTTCCTTGTTTGTTGTTTATTCTGGTAAAAGGAGAGGTCAAAAAGCAACTTCTACCTCTCTCTCTTTTTGGATTAAAAGCATCATCAGATTGGCTTACGAGACTGCCGGACGGCAGCCTCCCGAAAGAATCACAGCTCATTCCACTAGGGCTGTGGCTTCCACATGGGCCTTCAAGAACGAGGCTTCTGTTGATCAGATATGTAGGGCAGCGACTTGGTCTTCACTGCACACTTTTACCAAATTTTACAAGTTTGATACTTTTGCTTCTTCTGAGGCTATTTTTGGGAGAAAGGTTTTGCAAGCCGTGGTGCCTTCCATTTAGGTGACCTGATTTGCTCCCTCCCTTCATCCGTGTCCTAAAGCTTTGGTATTGGTTCCCACAAGTAAGGATGACGCCGTGGACCGGACACACCTATGTTGGAGAAAACAGAATTTATGTTTACCTGATAAATTACTTTCTCCAACGGTGTGTCCGGTCCACGGCCCGCCCTGGTTTTTTTAATCAGGTCTGATAATGTAATATACCTTTAAGGACTGATCCCTCCTACCAACAGCCAAACCCTATTTAAACCTCACATTGCCATATTCAAACTGCCTGTTAATTGATGTACTTTGTTTAAGCCTGCTCTGTTAAGAGTTTAGCTTTATATTCATAGTTCTTAAGACCAGGTCTCTGTTTATTTATCCTTTGAATTATTCAGCTTGTTATAACCTTTACTAGGTTATACTCCTAGAGGTTTATTTAATTCAAACCTTTATCACATTCAGCTATTCAGTATTTTTTGCAGCCGCAATATTTAGCTCTGTGTAAAATTCCAGCATCAGCTGTGTATCGGATCATCCTTACCGCAACCGGAAGTAAGTCACACTCTCACCGGCTTCTCACTTCTCCACACGCTGTGGGACAAACAAACCTCCGGATCTTTTCTCATCAGGTATATTCCTCCCAAGACAAAGGTACTGTGATCGCTTACTTAGAGACTGAAGTGGTAAGATTATATGCCGATAAATCCTCTAAGAACTCGTAAGCACTATTCGTACAAACCTGTGACTGAACAACCAGTTATTCATATATGCTTCCAAAAGGATGTGAATGAATGTGTGGGACTTGTAAATATTTTATTCCAGTGAGAGTGTGTGAAGTTTGTTTGCGATACTATTGAAACACCTGGTACAACTTGTTGAAGTGATTATTCCTGCTGAACATTATACCTCTAACCAAGTCATTAAGCCGAAACTTGAGACAGCTATTCTAACACTGCTCATAGGAAACCTGTGTTATAATAAACACACGTTGTTTCTTTTCCAGTGTCATTCATTACTGTATTTGTTACTAATTAGCTCACAGTTTATGATCTTAGTAAATATAACCATTTTGCTGAGACTTAAAACACAAGAGCAACAAAACCAATTTTATATTGGTCAGGAGTATTACAGTATTAACAGGCCCAAATATCTGTTTGTTTACTCTTTAAGCCATGGAACCACAAGAGATTCAGAATGAATTCTCTAACATACATCAAAAGTTGGATTACCTTGCACGTGGCTTAACAGAGGTGCAAGCAGAGAATACAGCTTTAAAAGCCTTACTAAAGGAATGTTTAACCCCTAAGGAGCAGGCTACTCCTGAACCTCAAATTCAGCCTCCTACTCCTTTTTCTGGTAAACGCTCAGTTTTCAGAGATTTCAAAAATGCATGCAATTTGTTATTTACTTTGAGACCTAGGACTTACCATAGTGAGAGAATAAAAGTTTGCACTACTATATCTTACTTACTAGGGGAACCTAGAACATGGGCCAATAGGCTGTATGAAACAAACGATCCTGTAATGGATTCATTGCAGGATTTTTTCTCTGCTATGTCTATCCTATATGAGGACACTAACACACAGATTAACGCAGAGACCAAACTGCGAGCTCTTAAACAGGGCAAAAGAACCGTAGAAGAGTTTATCACTGACTTTCAGATGTGGGCTTCAGACTCCAAATGGAATGAGGTCAGCCTCAGAAATCAGTTCAGGCTGGGATTATCTGAGAGCTTAAAAGATGAGCTCTCACGAATAGAAATGCCTGAGACACTATCAGCTCTCATAAAAGTCTGCATTACTCTGGACAGACGTCTAAGAGAGCGCAAGGTAGAAAAATCAGTTTATGAGACACTTTCTAGACGCACTTATCCCTCACTTACATCACAAGAAAAGACTTTATCTAACCCTATACCTATGGAAATAGGAACTATAAGGGGTCCACTTACCTCAGAAGAAAAGATAAGACGAAGATTGGCAAATCTCTGTTTATATTGTGCACATAAGGAGCACTCTGTTAGTGAATGTCCATTACTATCAAAACAAATAAAGGGTAAGACAGAATCTATAAAACAAATATATAACACCTCTAAGACACAACATCTAACTATTCCCCTTGCCTTACAGTGGGATCAAGACAACCTACAGACTGAAGGACTAATAGATTCTGGGGCGACTGGAAATTATATTGACACTGATTATGTAAAAAAGAATAAAATACCCACTGTGTGCAAAACAAACCCAGTTTTTGTGAAGTTAATTGATGGTACATTCATTCAGAATGGACCAATCACTCATCACACCATACCACTTTTAATAACCACATCCAAGGCACACACTGAATATGTAACTTTTGATATTATACCTATAGCACAGCACTCAGTCATCCTAGGTTATACATGGTTAGTTATTCATAATCCTGAAATAGATTGGACACAAAACACAGTAAACCTAAACTCAATCTATTGTACTAAGACTTGTTATCCTCACTGTTCTATAGCTACTATGGAGCAGGGTATTCCATGTGTATATCAGGATCTGGCAGACGTATTCGATTTGAAAGAAGCTGAAAATTTGCCTCCACATAGAGCATTTGACTGCCCCATTGACATTATTCCAGGATCACAAATACCTCATGGCAAAATTTATCCAATGAACCAAAATGAGCTCCAACATTTACGTACCTACTTGGATGATAATCTGAGAAAGGGTTTCATTACTCATTCAACCTCTCCAGCAGCGGCTGGGATATTCTTTGTAAAAAACAAAGATGGAACTTTACGTCCAATTATCGACTACAGAGCTCTAAATAAGATCACAGTAAAGAACCGATATCCACTTCCTTTAATCCCTGAGTTACTGGAAAGACTTACTGGGGCCACTGTATTTTCAAAACTGGATTTAAAAGGAGCTTATAATCTAATCCGTATCAAGAAGGGTGATGAGTGGAAGACTGCTTTCCGCACCAGATACGGATTGTTCCAATATAACGTTATGCCCTTCGGATTATGCAATGCTCCGGCAACCTTCCAGCATTTCATAAATGAGATATTCCACGATCTCACAGATGTTTGCGTCATAATCTATTTGGATGATATCTTAATATATTCAAAAAATATGGCTGAACATGAGAAACACGTTCGTTGGGTTTTAACTAGACTTAGACAAAATAAGTTATACGCTAAGTTAGAAAAATGTATCTTTCATACATTAGAAATAAAATTCCTGGGTTATATTCTAAAACCCAACAAGATTGAGATGGATCAACAAAAGATTCAGGCTATTATAGAATGGCCAAAACCCACTACCACACGCTCACTCCAGAGGTTTCTGGGGTTTGCAAATTTTTACAGGAAATTTATCAAAGGGTTTTCCTCAGTTGTAAAACCACTATCTCAACTAACTAGTAGCAATCATAAATTCTGTTGGACAAAAGAGTCCCAAGAAGCTTTTACTAAGCTAAAAGAGCTTTTCACCTCAGCACCAGTTTTAACTTTACCAGACTACAATCAAGCATTCATATTGGAAGTAGATGCTTCCAATTCTGGAATTGGAGCAGTATTATCACAACAGAACAGGGACACCAAACAGATTCATCCCATTGCTTTCTATTCAAAGACTTTCTTACCAGCAGAAAGTAATTATTCTATTGGTGACAAAGAGTTACTAGCTATAAAACGTTCACTAGAATATTGGCGACACCTTTTAGAAGGAACTAAAGAACCCTTTCTGATTTATACCGATCATAAGAACCTAGAATACTTAAGGACTAACAAGACACTTTCTTCCCGTCAAGTAAGATGGGCACTTTTTATGGATCGGTTCAATTTTTTAATAACATACCGACCAGGAAGTGCAAATGCGAAAGCTGACGCTTTATCAAGACAGTTTGATTCCAGTTTGCCACAACACATCTCAACACCAATTATACCAGAAGAAAAATTTTTGGGAGCACTCACTGGTTTAGAGACTGAAATATTATCAGCTCTGAAAGATGAGACTTCAATACCACCAGAGTGCGTTAAGGATTCAACTACAGGATTATTTTACCATAATGGAAGATTATTCATTCCTGAGTCTCAACGACAACTCATATTGAACAATACCCATGACAATGTATTATCTGGACATACAGGAATCCAAAAGACCATTGAGTTAACTAAAAGGAACTTTTGGTGGCCTCATATGGAAAAGACTATTTCTGACTACGTCATAGGCTGTGATGTCTGTGCCAGAAACAAGGCTGAGCATAGAAAACCTATAGGTTACCTGACGTCACTGCCGATTCCTGATAGACCATGGAGTACCATATCCATGGACTTCATTGTTGATTTACCAGATTCACAACATTATAATACAATATTTGTTGTAGTGGATCAATTAACCAAATTAGCTCACTTCACACCTTTAAAGGCTCTTCCTAGTGCCTTTATAACAGCAAAAGCATTCATTAGAGCTATTGTTCGCCTACATGGTTTACCATCCACCATTATAACTGACAGGGGTACTCAATTCACCTCCGCTTTCTGGAGATCACTCTGTAAGTCACTCAAGATTGACACACGATACTCCACAGCATTCCACCCACAAACCAATGGGTTAACCGAACGATTAAATCAAACATTAGAACAGTACCTCAGGTGTTATATTACGCATTTACAAGATGATTGGGTAACATACCTCCCTTTGGCAGAATTTTCATACAATAACTCTATTTCCTCTTCAACAAAGATGTCCCCATTTTTTGCCACATATGGTTATCACCCCACATCAATCACTCTTTCAAATACTCCAGTCAATTCTCCAGGTGCTACAACTTATCTCAATACCTTACAAGATCGATTAGAACAAATAAAGGCACACCTCGTTCAAGCTAAAGACAGACAAAAACATTATTATGACCAAAGACACAGACCCTCACCAGACTATAAGTTAGGTGATCAGGTACTTCTTTCTACTAAATATCTAAGGTTACAGATACCAAGTAAAAAATTAGCTAATCAGTATATAGGACCTTTTTCAATTGACAAAATCATCAATCTTAATGCAGTGAGATTAAAGCTACCACAACATTACAAAATACATAATACATTTCATGTCTCATTATTAAAACCGTATACTTCAGACCGAAACAGATTAGATTTGACAGTTCCTCCTCCCATACTCCTAAACAATCAAGAAGAGTTTGAGGTAGAAAGAATCCTAGATTCTCGCATTAGGAGAAGGAGATTGGAATATCTGATCCAATGGAAGGGTTATGGACCAGAAGAGAATTCTTGGCAACATCACTCGGAGATTAACGCTCCAAGACTCCTTAGGCGTTTTCATCTCCGTTACCCATCTAAACCTCACCCTGAATCACCGGGGGTGATTCCTTAACGGGGGGGAGATGTAATATACCTTTAAGGACTGATCCCTCCTACCAACAGCCAAACCCTATTTAAACCTCACATTGCCATATTCAAACTGCCTGTTAATTGATGTACTTTGTTTAAGCCTGCTCTGTTAAGAGTTTAGCTTTATATTCATAGTTCTAAAGACCAGGTCTCTGTTTATTTATCCTTTGAATTATTCAGCTTGTTATAACCTTTACTAGGTTATACTCCTAGAGGTTTATTTAATTCAAACCTTTATCACATTCAGCTATTCAGTATTTTTTGCAGCCGCAATATTTAGCTCTGTGTAAAATTCCAGCATCAGCTGTGTATCGGATCATCCTTACCGCAACCGGAAGTAAGTCACACTCTCACCGGCTTCTCACTTCTCCACACGCTGTGGGACAAACAAACCTCCGGATCTTTTCTCATCAGGTATATTCCTCCCAAGACAAAGGTACTGTGATCGCTTACTTAGAGACTGAAGTGGTAAGATTATATGCCGATAAATCCTCTAAGAACTCGTAAGCACTATTCGTACAAACCTGTGACTGAACAACCAGTTATTCATATATGCTTCCAAAAGGATGTGAATGAATGTGTGGGACTTGTAAATATTTTATTCCAGTGAGAGTGTGTGAAGTTTGTTTGCGATACTATTGAAACACCTGGTACAACTTGTTGAAGTGATTATTCCTGCTGAACATTATACCTCTAACCAAGTCATTAAGCCGAAACTTGAGACAGCTATTCTAACACTGCTCATAGGAAACCTGTGTTATAATAAACACACGTTGTTTCTTTTCCAGTGTCATTCATTACTGTATTTGTTACTAATTAGCTCACAGTTTATGATCTTAGTAAATATAACCATTTTGCTGAGACTTAAAACACAAGAGCAACAAAACCAATTTTATATTGGTCAGGAGTATTACAGATAATTTATTTTCTTTAACTACAGTCACCACGGTACCATATGGTTTCTCCTATGCAAATATTCCTCCTTAACGTCGGTCGAATGACTGGGGTAGGCGGAGCCTAGGAGGGATCATGTGACCAGCTTTGCTGGGCTCTTTGCCATTTCCTGTTGGGGAAGAGAATATCCCACAAGTAAGGATGACGCCGTGGACCGGACACACCGTTGGAGAAAGTAATTTATCAGGTAAACATAAATTCTGTTTTCCCAAAACTCTATAGATTTTGCTGGCAAAGGATACAATTTTTAAACCTTGAAGAAGGAATAAAAAGAAGTACCTGTCTTATTCCATTCCTTAGAAATCATATCAGAAATAGCCTCAGGAATAGGAAAAAACCCTGGAGAAACCACAGGAGGTTTAAAAACAGCATTAAAACGTTTATTAGACTGAACGTCAAGAGGACTGATTACCTCAATATCCAAAGAAATTAACACTTTATTTAATAAAGAACGCATGTACTCAATTTTAAATAAATAAGTAGATTCCTCAGTGTCAATGTCTGAGGAGGATCTACTGAATAAGATAGATCCTTATCAGAAGAGGATAAATTATCATATTGTTGGTCATTTGAAATTTCATCAACTAAATGAGAAGTTTTAAAAAGACCTATTACATTTATTTGAAGGTGAAAATGCAGACAAAGCCTTCAGAATAGAATCAGAAATAAATTCTTTAAAATTTACAGGTATATTATGCACATTAGAAGTTGAAGGAACTGCAACTGGCAATGTACTATTACTGATGGACACACTATCTGCATGTAAAAGTTTATCAAAACAACTTTTACAAATGACATTCAGCGATATAATTTCTACAATTTTATAACTAATGACTTAGCTTTGGTAGAACCGATGTCAGGCAGTAATGTTCCAGCAGAAACTTCTGAGGCAGGATCAAAGTAAGACATCTTGCAAAATGTAAGAGAAAAAACAACATATAAAGCAAAATTATCTATTTCCTTATATAACAGTTTCAGGAATGGGAAAAAATGCAAATAGCATAGCCCTCTCATATTGAAAAAATCAAGAGGCAAACATCAATGGGGTATTGAAATAATGAAAAATAACCGGAAATGACACACTCGCATTACTAATGACGCAACCGTGTGAAAGGTCTCGGCGTCAAGTATGACGCCGGAAATGACGAACTTGCGCCATAGACGTACTTTTTCGCGCCAAAAATGACGCAATAAAGTTTATCATTTGTCGCACCCGCGGGCCTAATAACGCCCGCAATTTGTAAGAAGTAGTCAATTGAAAAAAAGACTAAACCCCAGGTAAGAAATAAATTTCATTTAAAAGATGTTTATATTCCCCAAATATGAAACTGACAGTCTGCAGAAGGAAATACATGAACCTAACTCATGGCAAATATAAGTACAATACATATATTTAGAACTTTATATAAATGCATAAAGTGCCAAACCATAGCTGAGGTGTCTTAAGTAATAAAAAACATACTTACCAAAAGACACCCATCCACATATAGCAGATAGCCAAACCAGTACTGAAACAGTTATCAGTAGAGGTAATGGTAAATTGAGAGTATATCGTCGATCTGAAAAGGGAGGTAGGAGATGAATCTCTACGACCGATAACAGAGAACCCATGAAATAGACCCCCCTTAGGGAAATCATCGTATTCAATAAGTGATACTCCCTTCACGTCCCTCTGACATTCGCTGTACTCTGAGAGGAATCGGGCTTCAACAATGCTGAGAAGCGCATATCAACGTAGAAATTTTAGCACAAACTTACTTCACCACCTCCATAGGAGGCAAAGTTTGTAAAACTGAATTGTGGGTGTGGTGAGGGGTGTGTTTGTGGGCGTTTTGAGGTTTGGGAAACTTTGCCCCTCCTGGTAGGATTGTGTATCCCATATGTCACTAGCTCATGGACTCTTGCCAATTACATGAAAGAAAGCAGCATCAAATGTACTAACATCTGATAATGAATTTGTTCACACCACTCTGAAGAATAAGTCCAAGTTTTACCCAAAACATGAAAAGGGCCCAATTATCCAATCCTTCGTAAAATTAATATTAAGAGACATAGAAAACATATCGGATAGAAAATCAAAATCTAATATCAATAATTTAACTAAGAAACAACTAAATATTGTCAGAGATTTAGAAGATAACAAGAACATCATCATAAAGCCCGCCGACAAGGGCGGCGGGATTGTGATCATGGATAGTGGGAATTACACATCAATGTGTGATGATATTATCAAAGATCACTATACCTACAAAAAATTAGTCAGTGATCCAACTAATAATTATAAAATTGCTCTAACACGCCTCTTAGATAAAGCCCAAGGTGATGGAATCCTAAATCAAAAAGAACGAGAATATTTGTTACCCAAATATCCTAGGATTCCATTACTGTATTGCTTGCCAAAAATCCATAAGGATTTGACCAACCCCCCAGGTAGACCCATCATTTCTGGGGTGAGTTCCCTTACTGCAAATTTGTCCGAGTATTTAGATTTATATCTGCAAAAGTTTGTGAAACAGCTTCCGTCTTTCCTAAAGGACTCCACGGATGTTTTAAATTTAATCAGTGGTGTGACATGGCAGGAGGATTATTTGTTGGCCTCCTGTGATGTCACATCACTGTATACCTGCATTGATCATAATGATGGTTTTAAGGCTATTAACTTTTTTCTGGAACAAGATATTTCATTAAAATATGAACAAAAATGTTTTATTTTAGAAGCCATTAAATTTATTTTGACACATAATTTTTTCTTTTATAATGGTACATTTTTCAATCAGGAAAGAGGTACAGCTATGGGCACCAGGTTTGCTCCAAGTTATGCCAATTTATTCATGGGGTATTGGGAACATCAATTTTTATCCAATAACCCCCTTGGAGCAAGCCTGGTGTCCTACAAGCGCTATATAGACGATATTATCATTATTTGGCAGGGTAGTGATTTATCTTTTGATCAGTTTTTAACAGAAATGAATAACAATCAAGTTAATCTTAAATTTACTAGTGAGAAAAATAGAGCGAGCATTAATTTTCTAGATCTTGAAATCTCAGCTAAAGAGAACAAACTATTTGCCAAAACCTTTTTTAAACAGGTAGACGCAAATAGTTACATACATTACACAAGCTGTCATCACAGAAAGTGGATAGATAATATCCCTAAAGGACAGTATCTACGTATTCGAAAAAATTGTACTGACATTAAAGATTTTGATACTCAATCACAAATAATGAAACAAAAATTTGAAGATAGGGGTTATGATATGTCTCATGTAGAGAAAACATTGGAAGAAGTTAGATTAGTGGATAGAACTTCTCTATTGGTTCCAAGGGAGAAAAAAAGAAAAAATCCTGTTGAAAATAAAAAGGATAATATTTTTGTCCCCTTTGTTACCAATTATAGTCAAAACAAGTTTGTATTAGAAAAAATTCTTAACAAACATTGGAGTTTATTGAGAAATGATGAACATTTGGGCCCCCTTTTACCATCAAAACCACAGATAATTTATAAAAAGGCACCAAATCTAAAAACTATTCTAGCCCCAACTGAAAATAAGATTAAAAAGAGACCTAATAACCAGATAGATTTTGAAGGTAATGATATACAAGGCTTTTATCCTTGCCTAACCTGCAAATCTTGTGAACATTCTAGTAAAAATAAAGAATTTAAGTCTAATGCCACTGGTAAGGTATATAAGATCAATGAGGTAATTTGATGCTCAGATAATAACGTGATTTATATCATCCAATGCAAATGCTGTTTACAATACGTAGGGGAAACCACTAGGCCCCTACGTACCCGCATTAGAGAGCATATTTGGTCCATAGAAAATTTCACTCATAAAAGAAACAAAGATCTGCCAATTCCAAAACATTTTTGAATATGCAATAATGGAAATCTTAACCACTTTTCATTTATGGGTATTGAAAAGGTTAAAAAGAACTGGAGAGGGGGCAATATACAGAATGATTTACTAAAAAGGGAGAGTAAATGGATTTTTGACCTAAAAACGTTGCTACCTAAAGGCTTAAATCTAGATTTCGATATTGGATGCTACTTAAATGACTAAATAATTCTTCTAAATAAAATAACACCAAATCAACATTGGATTAATGTATATGAGATTATTCATACATGAAATATTAGTGAATTTTGTTTGGCTACTTTTCTGAGTTCTGTCAAAAAATACTATCTATACCAATTTTAGTAATAATATAATATATTTTTATGAATTTCAAATATTTTCAGATATATTTTTTATATCTGGAGATGAATCAGAGATAAAGTACATGTTTTTAGGAATTATATTACATTTATTAATATCTTTTTTATGTATTTTCTAAGTATCTCTTGAGTATCAACTTTTTAATGCAAACATTTCTTTCGAAAACATATATATATATATATTTTTTATATATCTTTTTGAAAATATATTTTCATATTTTCTGTAATGATTTTTAAATTTTTAGTTCATAATGCATCTAGTATTTTTTAGACAGTATTTTTTAATAGTATATTGTAGATATTTTTTAGACCTTTTTTCTTAACATTTAATGTTATATTTTTCGATTTCATTTTTATTTTTATTCTTATTTTCAATTACTATTTTTCTCTTTTTTTCAAATTTTAATAAAGAAAACATGATGGGTGATGTGCATTTTCTGCATAGGTTTGATATATTCTGCCTATATTCCATATAGAATCAATCATTTCTATTTGCCTAAACAATTTGTTAGTTGTAATGCATTATATAAAAAATCTTTGTTTATTCTTTTGGTAAAATATTATTCACATATTAACTATACGGTACAATAATACATACAAGTTATTTCAAATTAGCTGAGCTAGAATAACTGTATCCTTTATAAACCGAAATATTGTTGATATATCTAGCGTTGTTTTAAAAAAAACTTTGCTGTCTCTAAACCAATCAGGTCATTTCACCACCTTTAAATTAAGGCTGTTGCCGTACATCTAGAGCTTGAAAAAGACCCACTGCGGGTTGAAACGCGTTGCTCTTGTGTTCTAAGTTTGTCTCCCCAAGGCTTCCGTAGTCTGTGTTTTCAGTTATCCCTCGGCTAGAGAGTGTTTCGGACGGGTGCTCCAGCTGATCACCAATTCGTGCTGCCGTTAGGAAGGATATACTGTTGGGAGCCACCAGAAAGGATTTATTTGCCGCTTGAAAGGATACACTGCTGCAAGCTGTTAGCCACTGAAGGGACCGTCGGACATCTTTTCACCAGACCCGGTGTAAGTAAAAGTGTAAACCTCTATTTGGTAACCCTTCTGCTGTGTGATCCGGCTTCTTTATCTCATTCCAGCTTTATACTCCGACATCTCGTCTGGCTTGCCATTTGAATTCACGTCTTGGCTTGTTTGGAAATCAT
>NW_026511258.1:260000-372806 GCF_027579735.1 Bombina bombina | reverse complement strand
ACAGTACCAGATTACTGTACATACTGTATATATAACAGTACCAGATTACTGTACACACTGTATATATAACAGTACCAGATTATTGTACACACTGTATATATAACAGTACCAGATTACTGTACATACTGTATATATAAAAGTACCAGATTACTTTACACACTGTATATATAACAGTCACAGATTACTGTACACACTGTACATATATAACAGTACCAGATTACTGTACACACTGTATATATAACATTACCAGATTACTGTACATATTGTATATTTAACAGTACCAGATTACTGTACACACTGTATATATAACAGTACCAGATTACTGTACATACTGTATATATAACAGCACCAGATTACTGTACACACTGTATATATAACAGCACCAGATTACTGTACACACTGTATATATAACAGTACCAGATTACTGTACATACTGTATATATAACAGTACCAGATTACTGTACACACTGTATATATAACAGCACCAGATTACTGTACACACTGTATATATATAACAGTACCAGATTACTGTACACACTGTATATATAACAGTACCAGATTATTTTACACACTGTATATATAGCAGTACCAGATTACTGTACATACTGTATATATAAAAGTACCAGATTACTGTACACGCTGTATATATAACAGTCAAAGATTACTGTACACACTGTACATATATAACAGTACCAGATTACTGTACACACTGTATATATAAAATTACCAGATTACTGTACATACTGTATATATAACAGTACCAGATTACTGTACACACTGTATATATAACAGTACCAGATTACTGTACATACTGTATATATAACAGCACCAGATTACTGTACACACTGTATATATAACATTACCAGATTATTGTACATACTGTATATATAACAGTACCAGATTACTGTACACACTGTATATTTAACAGTACCAGATTACTGTACATACTGTATATATAACAGTACCAGATTACTGTACATACTGTATATATAACAGTACCAGATTACTGTACACACTGTATATATAACAGCACCAGATTATTGTACTCACTGTATATATAACAGTACCCGATTACTGTACACACTGTATATATAACAGTACCAGATTACTGTACACACTGTATATATAACAGCACCAGATTACTGTACATACTGTATATATATAACAGCACCAGATTACTGTACATACTGTATATATAACACCACCAGATTACTGTACATACAGTATATATATAACAGCACCAGATTACTGTCATACTGTATATTTATAACATTACCAGATTACTGTATATAGTGTATATATAACAGCACCAGATTACTGTATATAGTGTATATAACAGCACCAGATTACTGTACATACTGTATATATAACAGCACCAGATTACTGTACATACGGTATATATAACAGTACCAGATTACTGTACACGCTGTATATATAACAGTACCAGATTACTGTACATACTGTATATATAACAGTACCAAATTACTGTACACACTGTATATATAACAGTACCAGATTACTGTACATACTGTATATATAAAAGTACCAGATTACTGTAAATGCTGTATATATAACAGTACCAGATTACTGTACACACTGTACATATATAACAGTACCAGATTACTGTACACACTGTATATATAACATTACCAGATTACTGTACATACTGTATATATAACAGTACCAGATTACTGTACACACTGTATATATAACAGTACCAGATTACTGTACATACTGTATATATAACAGCACCAGATTACTGTACACACTGTATATATAACAGCACCAGATTACTGTACACACTGTATATATAACAGTACCAGATTACTGTACATACTGTATATATAACAGTACCAGATTACTGTACACACTGTATATTTAACAGTACCAGATTACTGTACATACTGTATATATAACAGTACCAGATTACTGTACACACTGTATATATAACAGTACCAGATTACTGTACACACTGTATATATAACAGCACCAGATTACTGTACACACTGTATATATAACAGTACCAGATTACTGTACATACTGTATATATAACAGCACCAGATTACTGTACATACTGTATATATAACACCACCAGATTACTGTACATACAGTATATATATAACAGCACCAGATTACTGTCATACTGTATATATATAACAGTACCAGATTACTGTATATAGTGTATATATAACAGCACCAGACTACTGTATGTAGTGTATATAACGGAGCAAGATTACTGTACATACTGTATATAACAGCACCATATTACTGTACATACTGTATATATAACAGTACCATATTACTGTACACACTGTATATATAACAGTACCAGATTACTGTACATACTGTATATATAACAGTACCAGATTACTGTACACACTGTATATATATAACAGTACCAGATTACTGTACACACTGTATATATAACAGTACCAGATTATTGTACACACTGTATATATAACAGTACCAGATTACTGTACATACTGTATATATAAAAGTACCAGATTACTTTACACACTGTATCTATAACAGTCACAGATTACTGTACACACTGTACATATATAACAGTACCAGATTACTGTACACACTGTATATATAACATTACCAGATTACTGTACATATTGTATATTTAACAGTACCAGATTACTGTACACACTGTATATATAACAGTACCAGATTACTGTACATACTGTATATATAACAGCACCAGATTACTGTACACACTGTATATATAACAGTACCAGATTACTGTACATACTGTATATATAACAGTACCAGATTACTGTACACACTGTATATATAACAGCACCAGATTACTGTACACACTGTATATATATATAACAGTACCAGATTACTGTACACACTGTATATATAACAGTACCAGATTATTGTACACACTGTATATATAGCAGTACCAGATTACTGTACATACTGTATATATAAAAGTACCAGATTACTGTACACGCTGTATATATAACAGTCAAAGATTACTGTACACACTGTACATATATAACAGTACCAGATTACTGTACACACTGTATATATAAAATTACCAGATTACTGTACATACTGTATATATAACAGTACCAGATTACTGTACACACTGTATATATAACAGTACCAGATTACTGTACATACTGTATATATAACAGCACCAGATTACTGTACACACTGTATATATAACATTACCAGATTATTGTACATACTGTATATATAACAGTACCAGATTACTGTACACACTGTATATTTAACAGTACCAGATTACTGTACATACTGTATATTTAACAGTACCAGATTACTGTACATACTGTATATATAAAAGTACCAGATTACTTTACACACTGTATCTATAACAGTCACAGATTACTGTACACACTGTACATATATAACAGTACCAGATTACTGTACACACTGTATATATAACATTACCAGATTACTGTACATATTGTATATTTAACAGTACCAGATTACTGTACACACTGTATATATAACAGTACCAGATTACTGTACATACTGTATATATAACAGTACCATATTACTGTACACACTGTATATTTAACAGTACCAGATTACTGTACATACTGTATATATAACAGTACCAGATTACTGTACACACTGTATATATAACAGTACCAGATTACTGTACACACTGTATATATAACAGCACCAGATTACTGTACACACTGTATATATAACAGTACCAGATTACTGTACATACTGTATATATAACAGCACCAGATTACTGTACATACTGTATATATAACACCACCAGATTACTGTACATACAGTATATATATAACAGCACCAGATTACTGTCATACTGTATATATATAACAGTACCAGATTACTGTATATAGTGTATATATAACAGCACCAGACTACTGTATATAGTGTATATAACAGAACAAGATTACTGTAGGTACTGTATATAACAGCACCATATTACTGTACATACTGTATATATAACAGTACCAGATTACTGTACACACTGTATATATAACAGTACCAGATTACTGTACATACTGTATATATAACAGTACCAGATTACTGTACACACTGTATATATAACAGTACCAGATTATTGTACACACTGTATATATAACAGTACCAGATTACTGTACATACTGTATATATAAAAGTACCAGATTACTTTACACACTGTATATATAACAGTCACAGATTACTGTACACACTGTACATATATAACAGTACCAGATTACTGTACACACTGTATATATAACATTACCAGATTACTGTACATATTGTATATTTAACAGTACCAGATTACTGTACACACTGTATATATAACAGTACCAGATTACTGTACATACTGTATATATAACAGCACCAGATTACTGTACACACTGTATATATAACAGCACCAGATTACTGTACACACTGTATATATAACAGTACCAGATTACTGTACATACTGTATATATAACAGTACCAGATTACTGTACACACTGTATATATAACAGCACCAGATTACTGTACACACTGTATATATATAACAGTACCAGATTACTGTACACACTGTATATATAACAGTACCAGATTATTTTACACACTGTATATATAGCAGTACCAGATTACTGTACATACTGTATATATAAAAGTACCAGATTACTGTACACGCTGTATATATAACAGTCAAAGATTACTGTACACACTGTACATATATAACAGTACCAGATTACTGTACACACTGTATATATAAAATTACCAGATTACTGTACATACTGTATATATAACAGTACCAGATTACTGTACACACTGTATATATAACAGTACCAGATTACTGTACATACTGTATATATAACAGCACCA
The DNA here is from genome assembly GCF_027579735.1 of Bombina bombina. NCBI lineage: Eukaryota > Metazoa > Chordata > Amphibia > Anura > Bombinatoridae > Bombina > Bombina bombina. Next base: position 367,976 of record NW_026511258.1, on the reverse strand, counting down.
GATTACTGTACACACTGTATATATAACATTACCAGATTATTGTACATACTGTATATATAACAGTACCAGATTACTGTACACACTGTATATTTAACAGTACCAGATTACTGTACATACTGTATATATAACAGTACCAGATTACTGTACATACTGTATATATAACAGTACCAGATTACTGTACACACTGTATATATAACAGCACCAGATTATTGTACTCACTGTATATATAACAGTACCCGATTACTGTACACACTGTATATATAACAGTACCAGATTACTGTACACACTGTATATATAACAGCACCAGATTACTGTACATACTGTATATATATAACAGCACCAGATTACTGTACATACTGTATATATAACACCACCAGATTACTGTACATACAGTATATATATAACAGCACCAGATTACTGTCATACTGTATATTTATAACATTACCAGATTACTGTATATAGTGTATATATAACAGCACCAGATTACTGTATATAGTGTATATAACAGCACCAGATTACTGTACATACTGTATATATAACAGCACCAGATTACTGTACATATGGTATATATAACAGTACCAGATTACTGTACACGCTGTATATATAACAGTACCAGATTACTGTACATACTGTATATATAACAGTACCAAATTACTGTACACACTGTATATATAACAGTACCAGATTACTGTACATACTGTATATATAAAAGTACCAGATTACTGTAAATGCTGTATATATAACAGTACCAGATTACTGTACACACTGTACATATATAACAGTACCAGATTACTGTACACACTGTATATATAACATTACCAGATTACTGTACATACTGTATATATAACAGTACCAGATTACTGTACACACTGTATATATAACAGTACCAGATTACTGTACATACTGTATATATAACAGCACCAGATTACTGTACACACTGTATATATAACAGTACCAGATTACTGTACATACTGTATATATAACAGTACCAGATTACTGTACACACTGTATATTTAACAGTACCAGATTACTGTACATACTGTATATATAACAGTACCAGATTACTGTACACACTGTATATATAACAGTACCAGATTACTGTACACACTGTATATATAACAGCACCAGATTACTGTACACACTGTATATATAACAGTACCAGATTACTGTACATACTGTATATATAACAGCACCAGATTACTGTACATACTGTATATATAACACCACCAGATTACTGTACATACAGTATATATATAACAGCACCAGATTACTGTCATACTGTATATATATAACAGTACCAGATTACTGTATATAGTGTATATATAACAGCACCAGACTACTGTATGTAGTGTATATAACAGAGCAAGATTACTGTACATACTGTATATAACAGCACCATATTACTGTACATACTGTATATATAACAGTACCAGATTACTGTACACACTGTATATATAACAGTACCAGATTACTGTACATACTGTATATATAACAGTACCAGATTACTGTACACACTGTATATATATAACAGTACCAGATTACTGTACACACTGTATATATAACAGTACCAGATTATTGTACACACTGTATATATAACAGTACCAGATTACTGTACATACTGTATATATAAAAGTACCAGATTACTTTACACACTGTATCTATAACAGTCACAGATTACTGTACACACTGTACATATATAACAGTACCAGATTACTGTACACACTGTATATATAACATTACCAGATTACTGTACATATTGTATATTTAACAGTACCAGATTACTGTACACACTGTATATATAACAGTACCAGATTACTGTACATACTGTATATATAACAGCACCAGATTACTGTACACACTGTATATATAACAGTACCAGATTACTGTACATACTGTATATATAACAGTACCAGATTACTGTACACACTGTATATATAACAGCACCAGATTACTGTACACACTGTATATATATATAACTGTACCAGATTACTGTACACACTGTATATATAACAGTACCAGATTATTGTACACACTGTATATATAGCAGTACCAGATTACTGTACATACTGTATATATAAAAGTACCAGATTACTGTACACGCTGTATATATAACAGTCAAAGATTACTGTACACACTGTACATATATAACAGTACCAGATTACTGTACACACTGTATATATAAAATTACCAGATTACTGTACATACTGTATATATAACAGTACCAGATTACTGTACACACTGTATATATAACAGTACCAGATTACTGTACATACTGTATATATAACAGCACCAGATTACTGTACACACTGTATATATAACATTACCAGATTATTGTACATACTGTATATATAACAGTACCAGATTACTGTACACACTGTATATTTAACAGTACCAGATTACTGTACATACTGTATATATAACAGTACCAGATTACTGTACACACTGTATATATAACAGCACCAGATTATTGTACTCACTGTGTATATAACAGTACCCGATTACTGTACACACTGTATATATAACAGTACCAGATTACTGTACATACTGTATATATAACAGTACCAGATTACAGTACACACTGTATATATAACAGCACCAGATTACAGTACACACTGTATATATAACAGCACCAGATTACTGTACACACTGTATATATAACAGTACCAGATTACTGTACATACTGTATATATAACAGTACCAGATTACTGTACACACTGTATATATAACAGTACCAGATTACTGTACATACTGTATATATATAACAGTACCAGATTACTGTACATACACTGTATATATAACAGCACCAGATTACTGTACACACTGTATATATAACAGTACCAGATTACTGTATATACTGTATATATAACAGTACCAGATTACTGTACACACTGTATATATAAAAGCACCAGATTACTGTACACGCTGTATATATATAACAGTGCCAGATTACTGTACACACTGTATATATAACAGCACCAGATTACTGTACATATTGTATATTTAACAGTACCAGATTACTGTACATACTGTATATATAACAGTACCAGATTACTGTACACACTGTATATATAAAAGCACCAGATTACTGTACACGCTGTATATATATAACAGTGCCAGATTACTGTACACACTGTATATATATAACAGTACCAGATTACTGTACATACACTGTATATATAACAGTACCAGATTACCATAACAAATATGGCCGCCACGGTTTCACATATAGGAAGTAGGGCAAGGTGACTCTGGCTTCTAGGCGACGCACCGCTTCCGGTGATGTCACGCACTGTGATTGGCCAGGATCACGGAAGTAGTGTGAAACATTAAAAACCCAGTTTTGGCGAAGGCGCAGTGACAGAGCAGGAGACGAAAAACATGGCGGCGCCGGGAGGTGAAACCCAGAGACCAGCAGAGGAGGCCCAGAGAGACAGCCAGGTGAGGGGGAGACATTCGGGATCCGGAGTCGCATAGAGACCCAGGGACATTCTATTAGAGAAGCCTCCCAGGATAGTCATTCAGTGAGACCCTGAGATAGAGAGATACCCAAGTGAGACCCTGAGACAGAGAGACCAGATCCAAGTGAGACCCTGAGACAGAGAGAGACCAGACCCAAGTGAGACCCTGAGACAGATAGAGACCAGACCCAAGTGAGACCCTGAGACAGAGAGACCAGACCCAAGTGAGACCCTGAGACAGAGAGACCAGACCCAAGTGAGACCCTGAGACAGAGAGACCAGACCCAAGTGAGACCCTGAGACAGAGAGAGACCAGACCCAAGTGAGACCCTGAGACAGAGAGACCAGACCCAAGTGAGACCCTGAGACAGAGAGACCAGACCCAAGTGAGACCCTGAGACAGAGAGACCAGACCCAAGTGAGACCCTGAGACAGAGAGACCAGACCCAAGTGAGACCCTGAGACAGAGAGACCAGACCCAAGTGAGACCCTGAGACAGAGAGACCAGACCCAAGTGAGACCCTGAGACAGAGAGAGACCAGACCCAAGTGAGACCCTGAGACAGAGAGAGACCAGACCCAAGTGAGACCCTGAGACAGAGAGAGACCAGACCCAAGTGAGACCCTGAGACAGAGAGAGACCAGACCCAAGTGAGACCCTGAGACAGAGAGAGACCAGACCCAAGTGAGACCCTGAGACAGAGAGAGACCAGACCCAAGTGAGACCCTGAGACAGAGAGAGACCAGACCCAAGTGAGACCCTGAGACAGAGAGACCAGACACAAGTGAGACCCTGAGACAGAGAGACCAGACACAAGTGAGACCCTGAGACAGAGAGAGACCAGACACAAGTGAGACCCTGAGACAGAGAGAGACCAGACCCAAGTGAGACCCTGAGACAGAGAGACCAGACCCAAGTGAGACCCTGAGACAGAGAGAGACCAGACCCAAGTGAGACCCTGAGACAGAGAGAGACCAGACCCAAGTGAGACCCTGAGACAGAGAGAGACCAGACCCAAGTGAGACCCTGAGACAGAGAGACCAGACCCAAGTGAGACCCTGAGACAGAGAGAGACCAGACCCAAGTGAGACCCTGAGACAGAGAGAGACCAGACCCAAGTGAGACCCTGAGACAGAGAGAGACCAGACCCAAGTGAGACCCTGAGACAGAGAGAGACCAGACCCAAGTGAGACCCTGAGACAGAGAGAGACCAGACCCAAGTGAGACCCTGAGACAGAGAGAGACCAGACCCAAGTGAGACCCTGAGACAGAGAGAGACCAGACCCAAGTGAGACCCTGAGACAGAGAGAGACCAGACCCAAGTGAGACCCTGAGACAGAGAGAGACCAGACCCAAGTGAGACCCTGAGACAGAGAGAGACCAGACCCAAGTGAGACCCTGAGACAGAGAGAGACCAGACCCAAGTGAGACCCTGAGACAGAGAGAGACCAGACCCAAGTGAGACCCTGAGACAGAGAGAGACCAGACCCAAGTGAGACCCTGAGACAGAGAGAGACCAGACCCAAGTGAGACCCTGAGACAGAGAGAGACCAGACCCAAGTGAGACCCTGAGACAGAGAGACCAGACCCAAGTGAGACCCTGAGACAGAGAGAGACCAGACCCAAGTGAGACCCTGAGACAGAGAGACAAGACCCAAGTGAGACCCTGAGACAGAGAGACAAGACCCAAGTGAGACCCTGAGACAGAGAGACCAGACCCAAGTGAGACCCTGAGACAGAGAGACCAGACCCAAGTGAGACCCTGAGACAGAGAGACCAGACCCAAGTGAGACCCTGAGACAGAGAGACCAGACCCAAGTGAGACCCTGAGACAGAGAGACCAGACCCAAGTGAGACCCTGAGACAGAGAGACCAGACCCAAGTGAGACCCTGAGACAGAGAGACCAGACCCAAGTGAGACCCTGAGACAGAGAGACCAGACCCAAGTGAGACCCTGAGACAGAGAGACCAGACCCAAGTGAGACCCTGAGACAGAGAGACCAGACCCAAGTGAGACAGAGAGACCAGACCCAAGTGAGACCCTGAGACAGAGAGAGACCAGACCCAAGTGAGACCCTGAGACAGAGAGAGACCAGACCCAAGTGAGACCCTGAGACAGAGAGAGACCAGACCCAAGTGAGACCCTGAGACAGAGAGAGACCAGACCCAAGTGAGACCCTGAGACAGAGAGAGACCAGACCCAAGTGAGACCCTGAGACAGAGAGAGACCAGACCCAAGTGAGACCCTGAGACAGAGAGAGACCAGACCCAAGTGAGACCCTGAGACAGAGAGAGACCAGACCCAAGTGAGACCCTGAGACAGAGAGAGACCAGACCCAAGTGAGACCCTGAGACAGAGAGAGACCAGACCCAAGTGAGACCCTGAGACAGAGAGAGACCAGACCCAAGTGAGACCCTGAGACAGAGACACAGAGAGACCCAAGTGAGACACTGAGGCAGAGACAGAGGGAGACCAAACCCAATTGAGACCCTGAGACAGACAGAGACACAGAGAGAGGGAGTGAGACACTGAGACGGAGACAGGGAGAGATACCTAGGTGAGGCAGAGACAGGGAGAGATACCTAGGTGAGGCAGAGACAGGGAGGGATACCTAGGTGAGGCAGAGACAGGGAGGGATACCTAGGTGAGGCAGAGACAGGGAGGGATACCTAGGTGAGGCAGAGACAGGGAGGGATACCTAGGTGAGGCAGAGACAGGGAGGGATACCTAGGTGAGGCAGAGACAGGGAGGGATACCTAGGTGAGGCAGAGACAGGGAGGGATACCTAGGTGAGGCAGAGACAGGGAGGGATACCTAGGTGAGGCAGAGACAGGGAGGGATACCTAGGTGAGGCAGAGACAGGGAGGGATACCTAGGTGAGGCAGAGACAGGGAGGGATACCTAGGTGAGGCAGAGACAGGGAGGGATACCTAGGTGAGGCAGAGACAGGGAGGGATGCCTAGGTGAGGCAGAGACAGGGAGGGATACCTAGGTGAGGCAGAGACAGGGAGGGATACCTAGGTGAGGCAGAGACAGGGAGGGATACCTAGGTGAGGCAGAGACAGGGAGGGATACCTAGGTGAGGCAGAGACAGGGAGGGATACCTAGGTGAGGCAGAGACAGGGGGGGATACCTAGGTGAGGCAGAGACAGGGAGGGATGCCTAGGTGAGGCAGAGACAGGGGGGGATGCCTAGGTGAGGCAGAGACAGGGGGGGATGCCTAGGTGAGGCAGAGACAGGGGGGGATGCCTAGGTGAGGCAGAGACAGGGGGGGATGCCTAGGTGAGGCAGAGACAGGGAGGGATGCCTAGGTGAGGCAGGGAGGGATGCCTAGGTGAGACAGGGAGGGATGCCTAGGTGAGGCAGAGACAGGGAGGGATGCCTAGGTGAGGCAGAGACAGGGAGGGATGCCTAGGTGAGGCAGAGACAGGGAGGGATGCCTAGGTGAGGCAGAGACAGGGAGGGATGCCTAGGTGAGGCAGAGACAGGGAGGGATGCCTAGGTGAGGCAGAGACAGGGAGGGATGCCTAGGTGTGGCAGAGACAGGGAGGGATGCCTAGGTGAGGCAGAGACAGGGAGGGATGCCTAGGTGAGGCAGAGGCAGGGAGGGATGCCTAGGTGAGGCAGAGGCAGGGAGGGATGCCTAGGTGAGGCAGAGGCAGGGAGGGATGCCTAGGTGAGGCAGAGGCAGGGAGGGATGCCTAGGTGAGGCAGAGGCAGGGAGGGATGCCTAGGTGAGGCAGAGGCAGGGAGGGATGCCTAGGTGAGGCAGAGACAGGGAGGGATACCTAGGTGAGGCAGAGACAGGCAGGGATACCTAGGTGAGGCAGAGACAGGGAGGGATACCTAGGTGAGACGCTGAGATAGGCTAGCAGTCTCTCTCTCTCGTTCCAAAAGTGCATAGATCACATGACCGCTTCATCCATTGCGGCGGCACCAGTTCACTATGAACACTGTAGCTGGATAGACAGCAGAAGAAAAGAATGAGAGCTGGCGAGCTGTTAAAATTTACCAACCTTTATTGCGGATCAAGTCCAGCTTAAAAGCAGCAACAGACCAGTGTAGACCACATGAGATAAATAAGGCTGACCTGTTTCAGCTACTCTGCCGAATCATAGCCCTAAAATCAATCTGTTAAAGTCGCCCCTATAACTGGTTACCTCGTATTTCATTAGTGAAAACCTAACGTGATGTCACTCCATCTCTTAAAGGGGAATACCCCTAACACACAATGCAAATACTACAGCAAATAAGCAAACACATGAAGCATAAATACACTATATACAAAGTGTAATATATAATTCAATGAAATGTATATAAATAAATAAATGTGCCAATTGTGATGAATTAATCATTAATTAATATACTCAACTTTATAGCATCACTTACTAAAGCACAATCCTAACTTTGAAGAGATCTCTTTTGCTAGAAACATTGGGAATTCTTTTAAAAATCTGTTTAATTTTTATCCTTTTTATAGTAGGGGCTCAGTCACTGAAATGTTATACCAACGAATAGAAAAATATTTTGTGTTTCTGGTATCACTCATGGTAATCTTGATACTGAAGAGCGTAAAGCCCTCCAAAGTTTACGTAATTCTCAGGATTTGGTTATTCTTAATCTGAAAAGGGGGGATGGTCATTGGTCGTAATGAATCGGCTACTTATATGCGAGAAGCTCATACAGTTGTCTAATGATGCTAATTATTCAGTGTTACATTGTGACCCTACTAAGAAATTCCACCAGGAGCGTTATGGACTTTTAGATGACGGGCTGGTGGCAGGACATATAGACAAAGAGACTTTTGAGCATCTATATGTGCAAAATCCGGTTATACCCATATTTAATTTATTTGCAAAGGTCCATAAATCCCTTGAGGACATGAGTGAAATAGGTTTATTACTTGAACACCTATTCAAGTGACTTGACGATTTGAGTTTGGATGGCTAACTCTTGATGTAGATGCTCTTTATACCTCTGTCCTTCTTGATAAGGGTTTAGAGGCCATACAATATTTGTTGGAACACCAATCAGATTGTACTATTTCATTTCGTCAATATATACTCTTGAGTATTGTCATTTGCCCTTACTCACAATTTTTTATTTGAGGGGGTTCATTATCTCCAAAAATGTGGGACAGCGATGGGGGGAAATTTGCCCCCTCTTGTGCTAACCTACATCTGGGTTAGTTGGAGCTGTGGGACATCTGAACCCCTTCAGAAAATATATTCATTGCTATTAGCGCTTTTATAGATGATTTTATCTTGATATGGAATGGTCTATTGGATTGGATATTTTACAAGAATTTGTTGAGTGGATTAATGGGAGTGATATAGTCCTGAAATAAACTATCTCCAGCTTAATAGGTAAATCTCATTCTTATTTGATCAACTTTTCAGTTGTACTTTATTGGAAGGAGATACATTATTACATTAAAAACAATTTAAGTAGCTTTATTTAACTAAAACAACAATATTTATGTTTCATTTTTAATGCTTGACCCTTCCAACTCACTCTTAGGTCATACAATCTTCTATTCAGTGAGCTTCTTGAAACTTAGTATGGGTAACGCATGGACAGGTCCAGTTTGCGTGATACCATTGGTGGTGATAAAGTGTGATTATTGGAAAGGCAAGAAATGTATTGGATATTCAAGTTAAGGGCTAGAAAACAATATTAATTATTGGTAGTAACTTAGCTTAATCTTGTAATTAGACCCGTGTGTGTGTGTATATATACACACATATACAACAAAACTCTGTGTAGTGGGTATTGGATGTGGGTTCCACTTGTTGGTGCCCGGTCGGACCATGGGCTCACAGCACAAGCCATGGGGAGCATTTTTGTGTCCCTAGTGACTTGTGGAAGTCTGATAATCTTAGAGTGGTTACCTTTACATTACACACCTGACTGGCAATTTTTACTACGAGGTGAAATAAGGTGACTGGCCTGAAAACATCTACCTAGAGGAGAGACACAATGGACAGTCCATATGGGTATTGAGTTACAGCTCCTCTGTGAATGTATTGGGTATAAATGCCGTTGAGCGATGTACTATGTTCTGACGCATATGAGTATGTATGTAATATCTCATCTGTTCCCATAATAGTTGAGGTTTACCTGTCAAATTGAGGTATGATAGCAAGGGAAGTGACATTGGCTATCTGTATATGGCAATACAGTCTATATGTGCATTATATGCACGTTTTGTCTTTGGTTGTAAATAGTGTGGGTTAAAATGTCATGTATTGTAATGCTATTAGCGTTGTATATGGTAATATATCTACTTCCTTTGAGTGAAGTGGCTTAGGTTTTATTTACGTAGCATAACATATATCTGCCATAAATGTGGCGTGACATCCGATAATCTAGGTGATGAGAATAGAGTTGCCGCTTACTGAAGACCCCAATGTAGTGCTCTGACTGAAAATAATACATCACCATGGAAGTTGGGAGTCAAAGCTTTAACTCTGTGGTCCACTAGAACGTTTGTACATGCCTTTATATTAGCAGCCTAAGCCCCGCATATAAGATCTTGCCAATTGCACAAATACACACACGGTTATTGGACATTTAGTAAGTTACCATGACAACGCTTAAGCGTAGGTGTAAATATACCCGTATGTTATACTTACTTTTCACAAATTTAAGGAATATATGTTAGGCAGTTGATATGCTACAACACTGTGTTTGAATAAGAATTCCGTCACACGTCTATGAGTAATTAGTCAAATCTCCCTGGTTAAACCTTTCCTTCTGTATATCAGTATCTATGACAACCGGGAGCTTGACAAGTTGCCATGACAACGTTTAAGCGTAAATGTAATTGCACACATTTTTTCCACACTTAAATGAGGGCATCACTGTAGTACTAAAGTCCCTCAGTTATATAATATGTTTTTTCACGATTATATACACTTGACAAAGAATGATACATTGATCACGATATTTTACATAGAAGTACGAAACCGGAAGAGATGTATGCACTACATTCGGTCTAGTGAGTCAGTGGAACTCAAGCAGCGTTCCATAGCGGAGGTTTTGGCGCCACTGTTTGAGCTGGGTATGAGTTTTGTTTGTTTGTTATGTACACTATAAATGTTTGACACATTCACTGTTGTTTTATGCTGACGAATGGGGACAAGTTCCCCGAAAACGTTCCAAATAAAGTAATCTTGTTACTTCACTTCAAAAAGCCCTGAGAGTGCATCTTTTTTGGTTGTATAGGTATTACTTGTAAGTCTGCACCCAGGCGGTTGTCCTTTGTGGGAGAAGCTGGTATTTAGATGCATATATATTATATTTATTATTTTTATATATAAACATACTGTATATATGTGTGTGTGTGTATATATACACAGTGTGTGTGTGTGTATGTATATATATATATATGTACACACATACACACACACACATATATACAACCTAACTTTGGAAGTTAGGATTGTGCTTTAGTAACTATAAAGTTGAGAGTATATTAATTGATGATTAATTCATCACAATTGGCACATTCTTTCATTTATTTATATACATTTCATTGAATTATATATTACACTTTGTATATAGTGTATTTATGCTTGATGTGTTTGCTTATTTTCTGTAGTATTTGCCTTGTGTGTTAGGGGTATTCCCCTTTAAGAGATGGAATGACATTACGTTAGGTTTTCACTAATGAATTACGAGGTAACCAGTTATATGGGCGACTTATTGATTTTAGGGCTATGATTCGGCAGAGTAGCTGAAACAGCCTTATTTATCTCATTTGTTCTACACTGGCTGTTGTTGCTTTTTAAGCTGGACTTGATCCGCAATAAAGGTTGGTGAATTTTAACAGCGCTCTACTAATTTTATCTTCTAGAATGTCACCAGGCAGAGAGCGTTAGAGAACTGTCCTTATATAGATGCACTTGTCAGGCCTAGAGCTGTATAAAACCTGAGCATTGAGTAAATACAATCCTATCCTTTAGGGAAGGCGATATTACAATGTGTAATCGAGATCTCATCAGGAAGTGTCACATTTGGCTGCTTTTGTCCCTTATTCTGTGTTGACCTTTGTGCTGCTTGTTTTATAGTTGACTGATCCTCGCATATTTCTATCACACATTAGGTGGTGAGGGGGGGGATGGAAGGTGACACTTCAAATCTCCTCTGTCTCTTTCGTCTTAAGTTGTTTGTTTATTTTTACAGACCAGCCTCAATGGATCAGCAGGAACAGAAGCCGTGGTGGCGCCCGACCAACAAAACCAGCAGCAGCCTCCCCCCAATGCCTGGCAGGTGATTAAAGGCGTCCTGTTCAGGTGAGTGACTGTTGTCTCACAAGCTGGACATGTCACCAGTGATCGGTTTTATGCTCTAATATTCATCTCTGTGTCATGTTCAGGATCTTTATAATCTGGGCCATCAGCAGCTGGTTTCGAAGAGGCTCCACCCCCCAGGACCAAACCACACCCGCTGGTGTTCCGCGACCCCCAAGCCGTAACCTGTTCCCCAAGGACACCCTGATGGTACGTTATCTATTCTGTGTGACTTGTGCTGTGCAGAAGAGTGTTAGTTGGGTTATAATGCAGTCCCCTCTTTTTTAGGACCTCCATGTATTCTTGTCTGAGCACGAGCATTTTACAGAGTTTAACTCAACGTCAGCGCTGTTCTGGGAGCAGCGGGATCTGGTTTATGGGGACTGGAGTAGTGGGCAGAACGGTGATGGCTGCTATGAACAATACGCTGAGATAGACGTTCCAGAGGTTACTAATGTCTCTATCTGTTATTTCTGTGTGCGCTTCCCCTGACACCCTGTTAGTGACACCTCTGTGCGCTTCCCCCTGATGCCCTGTTAGTGATACCTCTAATCTGTGCGCTTCCCCCTGACACCCTGTTAGTGACACCTCTAATCTGTGCGCTTCCCCCTGATGCCCTGTTAGTGATACCTCTGTGTGCGCTTCCCCCTGACACCCTGTTAGTGACACCTCTGTGCGCTTCCCCCTGATGCCCTGTTAGTGATACCTCTAATCTGTGCGCTTCCCCCTGACACCCTGTTAGTGACACCTCTAATCTGTGCGCTTCCCCCTGATGCCCTGTTAGTGATACCTCTGTGTGCGCTTCCCCCTGACACCCTGTTAGTGACACCTCTGTGTGCGCTTCCCCCTGACACCCTGTTAGTGACACCTCTGTGTGCGCTTCCCCCTGATGCCCTGTTAGTGATACCTCTGTGCACTTCCCCCTGATGCCCTGTTAGTGACACCTCTAATCTGTGTGCTTCCCCCTGATGCCCTGTTAGTGATACCTCTGTGCGCTTCCCCCTGATGCCCTGTTAGTGATACCTCTGTGCGCTTCCCCCTGATGCCCTGTTAGTGACACCTCTAATCTGTGTGCGCTTCCCCCTGATGCCCTGTTAGTGACACCTCTAATCTGTGTGTGCTTCCCCCTGATGCCCTGTTAGTGACACCTCTAATCTGTGTGCGCTTCCCCCTGATGCCCTGTTAGTGACACCTCTAATCTGTGTGCGCTTCCCCCTGACGCCCTGTTAGTGACACCTCTAATCTGTGTGTGCTTCCCCCTGATGCCCTGTTAGTGACACCTCTAATCTGTGTGCGCTTCCCCCTGACGCCCTGTTAGTGACACCTCTAATCTGTGTGTGCTTCCCCCTGATGCCCTGTTAGTGACACCTCTAATCTGTGTGCGCTTCCCCCTGATGCCCTGTTAGTGACACCTCTAATCTGTGTGTGCTTCCCTCTGATGCCCTGTTAGTGACACCTCTAATCTGTGTGCGCTTCCCTCTGATGCCCTGTTAGTGACACCTCTAATCTGTGTGTGCTTCCCTCTGATGCCCTGTTGGTGACACCTCTAATCTGTGTGCGCTTCCCCCTGACGCCCTGTTGGTGACACCTCTAATCTGTGTGCGCTTCCCCCTGATGCCCTGTTAGTGACACCTCTAATCTGTGTGCGCTTCCCCCTGATGCCCTGTTAGTGATACCTCTAATCTGTGTGCGCTTCCCCCTGATGCCCTGTTAGTGACACCTCTAATCTGTGTGCGCTTCCCCCTGATGCCCTGTTAGTGACACCTCTAATCTGTGTGCGCTTCCCCCTGATGCCCTGTTAGTGACACCTCTAATCTGTGTGTGCTTCCCCCTGATGCCCTGTTAGTGACACCTCTAATCTGTGTGCGCTTCCCCCTGACGCCCTGTTAGTGACACCTCTAATCTGTGTGCGCTTCCCCCTGACGCCCTGTTAGTGACACCTCTAATCTGTGTGCGCTTCCCCCTGATGCCCTGTTAGTGACACCTCTAATCTGTGTGCGCTTCCCCCTTATGCCCTGTTAGTGACACCTCTAATCTGTGTGCGCTTCCCCCTGATGCCCTGTTAGTGACACCTCTAATCTGTGTGCGCTTCCCCCTGATGCCCTGTTAGTGACACCTCTAATCTGTGTGCGCTTCCCCCTTATGCCCTGTTAGTGACACCTCTAATCTGTGTGTGCTTCCCCCTGATGCCCTGTTAGTGATACCTCTAATCTGTGTGCGCTTCCCCCTGATGCCCTGTTAGTGACACCTCTAATCTGTGTGCGCTTCCCCCTGATGCCCTGTTAGTGATACCTCTAATCTGTGTGCGCTTCCCCCTGATGCCCTGTTAGTGACACCTCTAATCTGTGTGCGCTTCCCCCTGATGCCCTGTTAGTGACACCTCTAATCTGTGTGTGCTTCCCCCTGACGCCCTGTTAGTGACACCTCTAATCTGTGTGCTTCCCCCTGACGCCCTGTTAGTGACACCTCTAATCTGTGTGCGCTTCCCCTGACGCCCTGTTAGTGACACCTCTAATCTGTGTGCGCTTCCCCCTGACGCCCTGTTAGTGACACCTCTAATCTGTGTGCGCTTCCCCCTGACGCCCTGTTAGTAACACCTCTAATCTGTGTGCGCTTCCGCCTGACGCCCTGTTGGTGACACCTCTAATCTGTGTGCGCTTCCCCCTGATGCCCTGTTAGTGACACCTCTAATCTGTGTGCGCTTCCCCCTGATGCCCTGTTAGTGAAACCTCTAGTCTGTGTGCGCTTCCCCCTGACGCCCTGTTAGTGACACCTCTAATCTGTGTGCTCTTCCCCCTGACGCCCTGTTAGTGACACCTCTAATCTGTGTGCGCTTCCCCCTGACGCCCTGTTAGTGACACCTCTAATCTGTGTGCGCTTCCCCCTGACGCCCTGTTAGTGACACCTCTAATCTGTGTGCGCTTCCCCCTGATGCCCTGTTAGTGACACCTCTAATCTGTGTGCGCTTCCCCCTGATGCCCTGTTAGTGACACCTCTAATCTGTGTGCGCTTCCCCTGATGCCCTGTTAGTGACACCTCTAATCTGTGTGTGCTTCCCTCTGATGCCCTGTTAGTGACACCTCTAATCTGTGTGCGCTTCCCTCTGATGCCCTGTTAGTGACACCTCTAATCTGTGTGCTTCCCTCTGATGCCCTGTTAGTGACACCTCTAATCTGTGTGCTTCCCTCTGACGCCCTGTTAGTGACACCTCTAATCTGTGTGCTTCCCTCTGATGCCCTGTTAGTGATACCTCTAATCTGTGTGTGCTTCCCCCTGACGCCCTGTTAGTGACACCTCTAATCTGTGTGCGCTTCCCCCTGATGCCCTGTTAGTGACACCTCTAATCTGTGTGCGCTTCCCTCTGATGCCCTGTTAGTGACACCTCTAATCTGTGTGCGCTTCCCTCTGATGCCCTGTTAGTGACACCTCTAATCTGTGTGCGCTTCCCCCTGACGCCCTGTTAGTGACACCTCTAATCTGTGCGCTTCCCTCTGACGCCCTGTTAGTGACACCTCTAATCTGTGTGCGCTTCCCCCTGATGCCCTGTTAGTGACACCTCTAATCTGTGTGCGCTTCCCCCTGATGCCCTGTTAGTGACACCTCTGTGTGCGCTTCCCCCTGATGCCCTGTTAGTGACACCTCTAATCTGTGTGCGCTTCCCTCTGATGCCCTGTTAGTGATACCTCTAATCTGTGTGCGCTTCCCCCTGATGCCCTGTTAGTGACACCTCTAATCTGTGTGCGCTTCCCCCTGATGCCCTGTTAGTGACACCTCTAATCTGTGTGCGCTTCCCCCTGATGCCCTGTTAGTGACACCTCTAATCTGTGTGCGCTTCCCCCTGACGCCCTTTTAGTGATACCTCTAATCTGTGTGTGCTTCCCCCTGATGCCCTGTTAGTGACACCTCTAATCTGTGTGCGCTTCCCCCTGACGCCCTGTTAGTGACACCTCTAATCTGTGTGCGCTTCCCCCTGATGCCCTGTTAGTGACACCTCTAATCTGTGTGCGCTTCCCCCTGACGCCCTGTTAGTGACACCTCTAATCTGTGTGCGCTTCCCCCTGATGCCCTGTTAGTGACACCTCTAATCTGTGTGCGCTTCCCCCTGATGCCCTGTTAGTGACACCTCTAGTCTGTGTGCGCTTCCCCCTGATGCCCTGTTAGTGATACCTCTAATCTGTGTGTGCTTCCCCCTGATGCCCTGTTAGTGATACCTCTAATCTGTGTGTGCTTCCCCCTGATGCCCTGTTAGTGACACCTCTAATCTGTGTGCGCTTCCCCCTGACGCCCTGTTAGTGACACCTCTAATCTGTGTGCGCTTCCCCCTGACGCCCTGTTAGTGACACCTCTAATCTGTGTGCGCTTCCCCCTGATGCCCTGTTAGTGATACCTCTGTGCGCTTCCCCTGATGCCCTGTTAGTGACACCTCTAATCTGTGTGCGCTTCCCCCTGACGCCCTGTTAGTGACACCTCTAATCTGTGTGCGCTTCCCCCTTATGCCCTGTTAGTGATACCTCTAATCTGTGTGCGCTTCCCTCTGACGCCCTGTTAGTGACACCTCTAATCTGTGTGCGCTTCCCTCTGACGCCCTGTTAGTGACACCTCTAATCTGTGTGCGCTTCCCCCTGATGCCCTGTTAGTGACACCTCTAATCTGTGTGCGCTTCCCCCTGACGCCCTGTTAGTGACACCTCTAATCTGTGTGTGCTTCCCCCTGATGCCCTGTTAGTGATACCTCTAATCTGTGTGCGCTTCCCCCTGACGCCCTGTTAGTGATACCTCTAATCTGTGTGCGCTTCCCCCTGACGGCCTGTTAGTGACACCTCTAATCTGTGTGCGCTTCCCCCTGATGCCCTGTTAGTGACACCTCTAATCTGTGTGCGCTTCCCCCTGATGCCCTGTTAGTGACACCTCTAATCTGTGTGCGCTTCCCCCTGATGCCCTGTTAGTGATACCTCTAATCTGTGTGTGCTTCCCTCTGATGCCCTGTTAGTGACACCTCTAATCTGTGTGCGCTTCCCCCTGATGCCCTGTTAGTGATACCTCTAATCTGTGTGTGCTTCCCCCTGACGCCCTGTTAGTGACACCTCTAATCTGTGTGTGCTTCCCCCTGATGCCCTGTTAGTGATACCTCTAATCTGTGTGTGCTTCCCCCTGATGCCCTGTTAGTGACACCTCTAATCTGTGTGTGCTTCCCCCTGATGCCCTGTTAGTGATACCTCTAATCTGTGTGCGCTTCCCCCTGACGCCCTGTTAGTGACACCTCTAATCTGTGTGCGCTTCCCCCTGATGCCCTGTTAGTGATACCTCTAATCTGTGTGTGCTTCCCCCTGATGCCCTGTTAGTGACACCTCTAATCTGTGTGTGCTTCCCCCTGATGCCCTGTTAGTGACACCTCTAATCTGTGTGCGCTTCCCCCTGATGCCCTGTTAGTGATACCTCTAATCTGTGTGTGCTTCCCCCTGATGCCCTGTTAGTGACACCTCTAATCTGTGTGCGCTTCCCTCTGATGCCCTGTTAGTGACACCTCTAATCTGTGTGTGCTTCCCTCTGATGCCCTGTTAGTGACACCTCTAATCTGTGTGCGCTTCCCCCTGATGCCCTGTTAGTGACACCTCTAATCTGTGTGTGCTTCCCCCTGATGCCCTGTTAGTGACACCTCTAATCTGTGTGTGCTTCCCCCTGATGCCCTGTTAGTGACACCTCTAATCTGTGTGCGCTTCCCTCTGATGCCCTGTTAGTGACACCTCTAATCTGTGTGCGCTTCCCTCTGATGCCCTGTTAGTGATACCTCTAATCTGTGTGCGCTTCCCCCTGATGCCCTGTTAGTGACACCTCTAATCTGTGTGCGCTTCCCCCTGATGCCCTGTTAGTGATACCTCTAATCTGTGTGCGCTTCCCTCTGATGCCCTGTTAGTGACACCTCTAATCTGTGTGCGCTTCCCCCTGATGCCCTGTTAGTGATACCTCTAATCTGTGTGCGCTTCCCCCTGATGCCCTGTTAGTGACACCTCTAATCTGTGTGCGCTTCCCCCTGACGCCCTGTTAGTGATACCTCTAATCTGTGTGCTCTTCCCCCTGATGCCCTGTTAGTGATACCTCTAATCTGTGTGCGCTTCCCTCTGATGCCCTGTTAGTGACACCTCTAATCTGTGTGCGCTTCCCCCTGACGCCCTGTTAGTGACACCTCTAATCTGTGTGCGCTTCCCCCTGATGCCCTGTTAGTGATACCTCTAATCTGTGTGCTCTTCCCCCTGATGCCCTGTTAGTGATACCTCTAATCTGTGTGCGCTTCCCTCTGATGCCCTGTTAGTGACACCTCTAATCTGTGTGCTTCCCTCTGATGCCCTGTTAGTGACACCTCTAATCTGTGTGCGCTTCCCTCTGATGCCCTGTTAGTGACACCTCTAATCTGTGTGCTTCCCCCTGACGCCCTGTTAGTGACACCTCTAATCTGTGTGCTTCCCCCTGACGCCCTGTTAGTGACACCTCTAATCTGTGTGCTCTTCCCCCTGATGCCCTGTTAGTAACACCTCTAATCTGTGCGCTTCCCCCTGACGCCCTGTTAGTGACACCTCTAATCTGTGTGCGCTTCCCTCTGATGCCCTGTTAGTGACACCTCTAATCTGTGTGCGCTTCCCTCTGATGCCCTGTTAGTGACACCTCTAATCTGTGTGCGCTTCCCTCTGATGCCCTGTTAGTGACACCTCTAATCTGTGTGCTTCCCCCTGATGCCCTGTTAGTGACACCTCTAATCTGTGTGCGCTTCCCCCTGACGCCCTGTTAGTGACACCTCTAATCTGTGTGTGCTTCCCCCTGATGCCCTGTTAGTGACACCTCTAATCTGTGTGCGCTTCCCCCTGACGCCCTGTTAGTGACACCTCTAATCTGTGTGCGCTTCCCCCTGATGCCCTGTTAGTGACACCTCTAATCTGTGTGCGCTTCCCCCTGATGCCCTGTTAGTGACACCTCTAATCTGTGTGCGCTTCCCCCTGATGCCCTGTTAGTGACACCTCTAATCTGTGTGCGCTTCCCCCTGACGCCCTGTTAGTGATACCTCTAATCTGTGTGTGCTTCCCTCTGACGCCCTGTTAGTGACACCTCTAATCTGTGTGCGCTTCCCCCTGACGCCCTGTTAGTGATACCTCTAATCTGTGTGTGCTTCCCCCTGACGCCCTGTTAGTGACACCTCTAATCTGTGTGCGCTTCCCCCTGACGCCCTGTTAGTGATACCTCTAATCTGTGTGCGCTTCCCCCTGATGCCCTGTTAGTGACACCTCTAATCTGTGTGCGCTTCCCCCCTGACGCCCTGTTAGTGACACCTCTAATCTGTGTGCGCTTCCCCCTGACGCCCTGTTAGTGACACCTCTAATCTGTGTGCGCTTCCCCCTGACGCCCTGTTAGTGACACCTCTAATCTGTGTGCTTCCCCCTGATGCCCTGTTAGTGACACCTCTAATCTGTGTGCGCTTCCCCCTGATGCCCTGTTAGTGACACCTCTAATCTGTGTGCGCTTCCCCCTGATGCCCTGTTAGTGACACCTCTAATCTGTGTGTGCTTCCCCCTGACGCCCTGTTAGTGACACCTCTAATCTGTGTGCGCTTCCCCTGACGCCCTGTTAGTGACACCTCTAATCTGTGTGCGCTTCCCCCTGATGCCCTGTTAGTGATACCTCTAATCTGTGTGTGCTTCCCCCTGACGCCCTGTTAGTGACACCTCTAATCTGTGTGTGCTTCCCTCTGATGCCCTGTTAGTGACACCTCTAATCTGTGTGCGCTTCCCCCTGACGCCCTGTTAGTGATACCTCTAATCTGTGTGCGCTTCCCCCTGACGCCCTGTTAGTGACACCTCTAATCTGTGTGTGCTTCCCTCTGATGCCCTGTTAGTGACACCTCTAATCTGTGTGCTTCCCCCTGACGCCCTGTTAGTGACACCTCTAATCTGTGTGCGCTTCCCCCTGATGCCCTGTTAGTGATACCTCTAATCTGTGTGCTTCCCCCTGATGCCCTGTTAGTGACACCTCTAATCTGTGTGCGCTTCCCTCTGATGCCCTGTTAGTGACACCTCTAATCTGTGTGCGCTTCCCCCTGACGCCCTGTTAGTGACACCTCTAATCTGTGTGCGCTTCCCCCTGATGCCCTGTTAGTGACACCTCTAATCTGTGTGCGCTTCCCCCTGATGCCCTGTTAGTAACACCTCTAATCTGTGTGCGCTTCCCTCTGATGCCCTGTTAGTGACACCTCTAATCTGTGTGCTTCCCTCTGATGCCCTGTTAGTGATACCTCTAATCTGTGTGTGCTTCCCTCTGATGCCCTGTTAGTGACACCTCTAATCTGTGTGCTTCCCCCTGACGCCCTGTTAGTGACACCTCCTAATCTGTGTGCGCTTCCCCCTGATGCCCTGTTAGTGACACCTCTAATCTGTGTGCGCTTCCCCCTGACGCCCTGTTAGTGACACCTCTAATCTGTGTGTGCTTCCCCCTGATGCCCTGTTAGTAACACCTCTAATCTGTGTGCGCTTCCCCCTGATGCCCTGTTAGTAACACCTCTAATCTGTGTGCGCTTCCCCCTGATGCCCTGTTAGTAACACCTCTAATCTGTGTGTGCTTCCCTCTGATGCCCTGTTAGTGACACCTCTAATCTGTGTGCTTCCCTCTGATGCCCTGTTAGTGATACCTCTAATCTGTGTGTGCTTCCCTCTGATGCCCTGTTAGTGACACCTCTAATCTGTGTGCTTCCCCCTGACGCCCTGTTAGTGACACCTCCTAATCTGTGTGCGCTTCCCCCTGATGCCCTGTTAGTGATACCTCTAATCTGTGTGCTTCCCCCTGATGCCCTGTTAGTGACACCTCTAATCTGTGTGCGCTTCCCTCTGATGCCCTGTTAGTGACACCTCTAATCTGTGTGCGCTTCCCCCTGACGCCCTGTTAGTGACACCTCTAATCTGTGTGCTTCCCCCTGATGCCCTGTTAGTGACACCTCTAATCTGTGTGCGCTTCCCTCTGATGCCCTGTTAGTGATACCTCTAATCTGTGTGCTTCCCCCTGATGCCCTGTTAGTGACACCTCTAATCTGTGTGCTTCCCCCTGATGCCCTGTTAGTGACACCTCTAATCTGTGTGCGCTTCCCCCTGACGCCCTGTTAGTGATACCTCTAATCTGTGTGCTTCCCCCTGATGCCCTGTTAGTGACACCTCTAATCTGTGTGCGCTTCCCTCTGATGCCCTGTTAGTGACACCTCTAATCTGTGTGCGCTTCCCCCTGATGCCCTGTTAGTGACACCTCTAATCTGTGTGCGCTTCCCCCTGATGCCCTGTTAGTGACACCTCTAATCTGTGTGCGCTTCCCCCTGATGCCCTGTTAGTGACACCTCTAATCTGTGTGCGCTTCCCTCTGATGCCCTGTTAGTGACACCTCTAATCTGTGTGCGCTTCCCCCTGACGCCCTGTTAGTGATACCTCTAATCTGTGTGTGCTTCCCCCTGACGCCCTGTTAGTGACACCTCTAATCTGTGTGCGCTTCCCCCTGACGCCCTGTTAGTGATACCTCTAATCTGTGTGCGCTTCCCCCTGACGCCCTGTTAGTGACACCTCTAATCTGTGTGCGCTTCCCCCTGACGCCCTGTTAGTGACACCTCTAATCTGTGTGCGCTTCCCCCTGACGCCCTGTTAGTGACACCTCTAATCTGTGTGCGCTTCCCCCTGACGCCCTGTTAGTGACACCTCTAATCTGTGTGCTTCCCCCTGATGCCCTGTTAGTGACACCTCTAATCTGTGTGCGCTTCCCCCTGATGCCCTGTTAGTGACACCTCTAATCTGTGTGTGCTTCCCTCTGACGCCCTGTTAGTGATACCTCTAATCTGTGTGCGCTTCCCCCTGACGCCCTGTTAGTGACACCTCTAATCTGTGTGCGCTTCCCTCTGATGCCCTGTTAGTGACACCTCTAATCTGTGTGTGCTTCCCCCTGACGCCCTGTTAGTGACACCTCTAATCTGTGTGTGCTTCCCCCTGATGCCCTGTTAGTGACACCTCTAATCTGTGTGTGCTTCCCCCTGACGCCCTGTTAGTGACACCTCTAATCTGTGTGTGCTTCCCCCTGACGCCCTGTTAGTGACACCTCTAATCTGTGTGCGCTTCCCCCTGACGCCCTGTTAGTGACACCTCTAATCTGTGTGCGCTTCCCCCTGACGCCCTGTTAGTGATACCTCTAATCTGTGTGTGCTTCCCCTGACGCCCTGTTAGTGACACCTCTAATCTGTGTGCGCTTCCCCCTGACGCCCTGTTAGTGACACCTCTAATCTGTGTGCGCTTCCCCCTGACGCCCTGTTAGTGATACCTCTAATCTGTGTGTGCTTCCCCTGACGCCCTGTTAGTGACACCTCTAATCTGTGTGCGCTTCCCCCTGACGCCCTGTTAGTGACACCTCTAATGTGTGTGTGCTTCCCTCTGACGCCCTGTTAGTGACACCTCTAATCTGTGTGCGCTTCCCCCTGATGCCCTGTTAGTGACACCTCTAATCTGTGTGTGCTTCCCTCTGATGCCCTGTTAGTGACACCTCTAATCTGTGTGTGCTTCCCTCTGATGCCCTGTTAGTGACACCTCTAATCTGTGTGCTTCCCTCTGATGCCCTGTTAGTGATACCTCTAATCTGTGTGTGCTTCCCCCTGATGCCCTGTTAGTGATACCTCTAATCTGTGTGCGCTTCCCCCTGATGCCCTGTTAGTGACACCTCTAATCTGTGTGCGCTTCCCCCTGATGCCCTGTTAGTGACACCTCTAATCTGTGTGTGCTTCCCCCTGACGCCCTGTTAGTGACACCTCTAATCTGTGTGTGCTTCCCCCTGACGCCCTGTTAGTGACACCTCTAATCTGTGTGCGCTTCCCCCTGACGCCCTGTTAGTGACACCTCTAATCTGTGTGCGCTTCCCCCTGACGCCCTGTTAGTGACACCTCTAATCTGTGTGCGCTTCCCCCTGACGCCCTGTTAGTAACACCTCTAATCTGTGTGCGCTTCCGCCTGACGCCCTGTTGGTGACACCTCTAATCTGTGTGCGCTTCCCCCTGATGCCCTGTTAGTGACACCTCTAATCTGTGTGCGCTTCCCCCTGATGCCCTGTTAGTGAAACCTCTAGTCTGTGTGCGCTTCCCTCTGATGCCCTGTTAGTGACACCTCTAGTCTGTGTGCGCTTCCCCCTGACGCCCTGTTAGTGACACCTCTAATCTGTGTGCTCTTCCCCCCTGACGCCCTGTTAGTGACACCTCTAATCTGTGTGCGCTTCCCCCTGACGCCCTGTTAGTGACACCTCTAATCTGTGTGCGCTTCCCCCTGACGCCCTGTTAGTGACACCTCTAATCTGTGTGCGCTTCCCCCTGATGCCCTGTTAGTGACACCTCTAATCTGTGTGCGCTTCCCCCTGATGCCCTGTTAGTGACACCTCTAATCTGTGTGCGCTTCCCCTGATGCCCTGTTAGTGACACCTCTAATCTGTGTGTGCTTCCCTCTGATGCCCTGTTAGTGACACCTCTAATCTGTGTGCGCTTCCCTCTGATGCCCTGTTAGTGACACCTCTAATCTGTGTGCTTCCCTCTGATGCCCTGTTAGTGACACCTCTAATCTGTGTGCTTCCCTCTGACGCCCTGTTAGTGACACCTCTAATCTGTGTGCTTCCCTCTGATGCCCTGTTAGTGATACCTCTAATCTGTGTGCGCTTCCCCCTGACGCCCTGTTAGTGACACCTCTAATCTGTGTGCGCTTCCCCCTGATGCCCTGTTAGTGACACCTCTAATCTGTGTGCGCTTCCCTCTGATGCCCTGTTAGTGACACCTCTAATCTGTGTGCGCTTCCCTCTGATGCCCTGTTAGTGACACCTCTAATCTGTGTGCGCTTCCCCCTGACGCCCTGTTAGTGACACCTCTAATCTGTGCGCTTCCCTCTGACGCCCTGTTAGTGACACCTCTAATCTGTGTGCGCTTCCCCCTGACGCCCTGTTAGTGACACCTCTAATCTGTGTGCGCTTCCCCCTGATGCCCTGTTAGTGATACCTCTAATCTGTGTGCGCTTCCCCCTGATGCCCTGTTAGTGACACCTCTAATCTGTGTGCGCTTCCCCCTGATGCCCTGTTAGTGACACCTCTGTGTGCGCTTCCCCCTGATGCCCTGTTAGTGACACCTCTAATCTGTGTGCGCTTCCCTCTGATGCCCTGTTAGTGATACCTCTAATCTGTGTGCGCTTCCCCCTGATGCCCTGTTAGTGACACCTCTAATCTGTGTGCGCTTCCCCCTGATGCCCTGTTAGTGACACCTCTAATCTGTGTGCGCTTCCCCCTGATGCCCTGTTAGTGACACCTCTAATCTGTGTGCGCTTCCCCCTGACGCCCTTTTAGTGATACCTCTAATCTGTGTGTGCTTCCCCCTGATGCCCTGTTAGTGACACCTCTAATCTGTGTGCGCTTCCCCCTGACGCCCTGTTAGTGACACCTCTAATCTGTGTGCGCTTCCCCCTGATGCCCTGTTAGTGACACCTCTAATCTGTGTGCGCTTCCCCCTGACGCCCTGTTAGTGACACCTCTAATCGGTGTGCGCTTCCCCCTGATGCCCTGTTAGTGACACCTCTAATCTGTGTGCGCTTCCCCCTGACGCCCTGTTAGTGACACCTCTAATCTGTGTGCGCTTCCCCCTGATGCCCTGTTAGTGATACCTCTGTGCGCTTCCCCTGATGCCCTGTTAGTGACACCTCTAATCTGTGTGCGCTTCCCCCTGACGCCCTGTTAGTGACACCTCTAATCTGTGTGCGCTTCCCCCTTATGCCCTGTTAGTGATACCTCTAATCTGTGTGCGCTTCCCTCTGACGCCCTGTTAGTGACACCTCTAATCTGTGTGCGCTTCCCTCTGACGCCCTGTTAGTGACACCTCTAATCTGTGTGCGCTTCCCCCTGATGCCCTGTTAGTGACACCTCTAATCTGTGTGCGCTTCCCCCTGACGCCCTGTTAGTGACACCTCTAATCTGTGTGTGCTTCCCCCTGATGCCCTGTTAGTGATACCTCTAATCTGTGTGCGCTTCCCCCTGACGCCCTGTTAGTGATACCTCTAATCTGTGTGCGCTTCCCCCTGACGCCCTGTTAGTGACACCTCTAATCTGTGTGCGCTTCCCCCTGATGCCCTGTTAGTGACACCTCTAATCTGTGTGCGCTTCCCCCTGATGCCCTGTTAGTGATACCTCTAATCTATGTGTGCTTCCCTCTGATGCCCTGTTAGTGACACCTCTAATCTGTGTGCGCTTCCCCCTGATGCCCTGTTAGTGATACCTCTAATCTGTGTGTGCTTCCCCCTGACGCCCTGTTAGTGACACCTCTAATCTGTGTGTGCTTCCCCCTGATGCCCTGTTAGTGATACCTCTAATCTGTGTGTGCTTCCCCCTGATGCCCTGTTAGTGACACCTCTAATCTGTGTGTGCTTCCCCCTGATGCCCTGTTAGTGATACCTCTAATCTGTGTGCGCTTCCCCCTGACGCCCTGTTAGTGACACCTCTAATCTGTGTGCGCTTCCCCCTGATGCCCTGTTAGTGATACCTCTAATCTGTGTGTGCTTCCCCCTGATGCCCTGTTAGTGACACCTCTAATCTGTGTGTGCTTCCCCCTGATGCCCTGTTAGTGACACCTCTAATCTGTGTGCGCTTCCCCCTGATGCCCTGTTAGTGATACCTCTAATCTGTGTGTGCTTCCCCCTGATGCCCTGTTAGTGACACCTCTAATCTGTGTGCGCTTCCCTCTGATGCCCTGTTAGTGACACCTCTAATCTGTGTGTGCTTCCCTCTGATGCCCTGTTAGTGACACCTCTAATCTGTGTGCGCTTCCCCCTGATGCCCTGTTAGTGACACCTCTAATCTGTGTGTGCTTCCCCCTGATGCCCTGTTAGTGACACCTCTAATCTGTGTGTGCTTCCCCCTGATGCCCTGTTAGTGACACCTCTAATCTGTGTGCGCTTCCCTCTGATGCCCTGTTAGTGACACCTCTAATCTGTGTGCGCTTCCCTCTGATGCCCTGTTAGTGATACCTCTAATCTGTGTGCGCTTCCCCCTGATGCCCTGTTAGTGACACCTCTAATCTGTGTGTGCTTCCCCCTGACGCCCTGTTAGTGATACCTCTAATCTGTGTGCGCTTCCCTCTGATGCCCTGTTAGTGACACCTCTAATCTGTGTGCGCTTCCCTCTGATGCCCTGTTAGTGACACCTCTAATCTGTGTGCGCTTCCCCCTGATGCCCTGTTAGTGACACCTCTAATCTGTGTGCGCTTCCCCCTGATGCCCTGTTAGTGATACCTCTAATCTGTGTGCGCTTCCCTCTGATGCCCTGTTAGTGACACCTCTAATCTGTGTGCGCTTCCCCCTGATGCCCTGTTAGTGATACCTCTAATCTGTGTGCGCTTCCCCCTGATGCCCTGTTAGTGACACCTCTAATCTGTGTGCGCTTCCCCCTGACGCCCTGTTAGTGATACCTCTAATCTGTGTGCTCTTCCCCCTGATGCCCTGTTAGTGATACCTCTAATCTGTGTGCGCTTCCCTCTGATGCCCTGTTAGTGACACCTCTAATCTGTGTGCGCTTCCCCCTGATGCCCTGTTAGTGATACCTCTAATCTGTGTGCGCTTCCCCCTGATGCCCTGTTAGTGACACCTCTAATCTGTGTGCGCTTCCCCCTGACGCCCTGTTAGTGATACCTCTAATCTGTGTGCTCTTCCCCCTGATGCCCTGTTAGTGATACCTCTAATCTGTGTGCGCTTCCCTCTGATGCCCTGTTAGTGACACCTCTAATCTGTGTGCGCTTCCCCCTGACGCCCTGTTAGTGACACCTCTAATCTGTGTGCGCTTCCCCCTGACGCCCTGTTAGTGACACCTCTAATCTGTGTGCGCTTCCCTCTGATGCCCTGTTAGTGACACCTCTAATCTGTGTGCGCTTCCCCCTGATGCCCTGTTAGTGACACCTCTAATCTGTGTGCTTCCCCCTGACGCCCTGTTAGTGACACCTCTAATCTGTGTGCTCTTCCCCCTGATGCCCTGTTAGTGACACCTCTAATCTGTGCGCTTCCCCCTGACGCCCTGTTAGTGACACCTCTAAT
Source organism: Bombina bombina (assembly GCF_027579735.1). Classification (NCBI taxonomy): domain Eukaryota; kingdom Metazoa; phylum Chordata; class Amphibia; order Anura; family Bombinatoridae; genus Bombina; species Bombina bombina. Next base: position 341,120 of record NW_026511258.1, on the reverse strand, counting down.
CTGTGTGCTCTTCCCCCTGATGCCCTGTTAGTAACACCTCTAATCTGTGCGCTTCCCCCTGACGCCCTGTTAGTGACACCTCTAATCTGTGTGCGCTTCCCTCTGATGCCCTGTTAGTGACACCTCTAATCTGTGTGCGCTTCCCTCTGATGCCCTGTTAGTGACACCTCTAATCTGTGTGCGCTTCCCTCTGATGCCCTGTTAGTGACACCTCTAATCTGTGTGCTTCCCCCTGATGCCCTGTTAGTGACACCTCTAATCTGTGTGCGCTTCCCCCTGACGCCCTGTTAGTGACACCTCTAATCTGTGTGTGCTTCCCCCTGATGCCCTGTTAGTGACACCTCTAATCTGTGTGCGCTTCCCCCTGACGCCCTGTTAGTGACACCTCTAATCTGTGTGCGCTTCCCCCTGATGCCCTGTTAGTGACACCTCTAATCTGTGTGCGCTTCCCCCTGATGCCCTGTTAGTGACACCTCTAATCTGTGTGCGCTTCCCCCTGATGCCCTGTTAGTGACACCTCTAATCTGTGTGCGCTTCCCCCTGACGCCCTGTTAGTGATACCTCTAATCTGTGTGTGCTTCCCTCTGATGCCCTGTTAGTGACACCTCTAATCTGTGTGCGCTTCCCCCTGACGCCCTGTTAGTGATACCTCTAATCTGTGTGTGCTTCCCCCTGACGCCCTGTTAGTGACACCTCTAATCTGTGTGCGCTTCCCCCTGACGCCCTGTTAGTGATACCTCTAATCTGTGTGCGCTTCCCCCTGATGCCCTGTTAGTGACACCTCTAATCTGTGTGCGCTTCCCCCTGACGCCCTGTTAGTGACACCTCTAATCTGTGTGCGCTTCCCCCTGACGCCCTGTTAGTGACACCTCTAATCTGTGTGCGCTTCCCCCTGACGCCCTGTTAGTGACACCTCTAATCTGTGTGCTTCCCCCTGATGCCCTGTTAGTGACACCTCTAATCTGTGTGCGCTTCCCCCTGATGCCCTGTTAGTGACACCTCTAATCTGTGTGTGCTTCCCTCTGATGCCCTGTTAGTGACACCTCTAATCTGTGTGCGCTTCCCCCTGATGCCCTGTTAGTGACACCTCTAATCTGTGTGCGCTTCCCCCTGACGCCCTGTTAGTGACACCTCTAATCTGTGTGTGCTTCCCCCTGACGCCCTGTTAGTGACACCTCTAATCTGTGTGCGCTTCCCCCTGACGCCCTGTTAGTGACACCTCTAATCTGTGTGTGCTTCCCCCTGACGCCCTGTTAGTGACACCTCTAATCTGTGTGCGCTTCCCCCTGATGCCCTGTTAGTGATACCTCTAATCTGTGTGTGCTTCCCCCTGACGCCCTGTTAGTGACACCTCTAATCTGTGTGTGCTTCCCTCTGATGCCCTGTTAGTGACACCTCTAATCTGTGTGCGCTTCCCCCTGACGCCCTGTTAGTGATACCTCTAATCTGTGTGCGCTTCCCCCTGACGCCCTGTTAGTGACACCTCTAATCTGTGTGTGCTTCCCTCTGATGCCCTGTTAGTGACACCTCTAATCTGTGTGCTTCCCCCTGACGCCCTGTTAGTGACACCTCTAATCTGTGTGCGCTTCCCCCTGATGCCCTGTTAGTGATACCTCTAATCTGTGTGCTTCCCCCTGATGCCCTGTTAGTGACACCTCTAATCTGTGTGCGCTTCCCTCTGATGCCCTGTTAGTGACACCTCTAATCTGTGTGCGCTTCCCCCTGACGCCCTGTTAGTGACACCTCTAATCTGTGTGCGCTTCCCCCTGATGCCCTGTTAGTGACACCTCTAATCTGTGTGCTTCCCTCTGATGCCCTGTTAGTGATACCTCTAATCTGTGTGTGCTTCCCTCTGATGCCCTGTTAGTGACACCTCTAATCTGTGTGCTTCCCCCTGACGCCCTGTTAGTGACACCTCCTAATCTGTGTGCGCTTCCCCCTGATGCCCTGTTAGTGACACCTCTAATCTGTGTGCGCTTCCCCCTGACGCCCTGTTAGTGACACCTCTAATCTGTGTGTGCTTCCCCCTGATGCCCTGTTAGTAACACCTCTAATCTGTGTGCGCTTCCCCCTGATGCCCTGTTAGTAACACCTCTAATCTGTGTGCGCTTCCCCCTGATGCCCTGTTAGTAACACCTCTAATCTGTGTGTGCTTCCCTCTGATGCCCTGTTAGTGACACCTCTAATCTGTGTGCTTCCCTCTGATGCCCTGTTAGTGATACCTCTAATCTGTGTGTGCTTCCCTCTGATGCCCTGTTAGTGACACCTCTAATCTGTGTGCTTCCCCCTGACGCCCTGTTAGTGACACCTCCTAATCTGTGTGCGCTTCCCCCTGATGCCCTGTTAGTGATACCTCTAATCTGTGTGCTTCCCCCTGATGCCCTGTTAGTGACACCTCTAATCTGTGTGCGCTTCCCTCTGATGCCCTGTTAGTGACACCTCTAATCTGTGTGCGCTTCCCCCTGACGCCCTGTTAGTGACACCTCTAATCTGTGTGCTTCCCCCTGATGCCCTGTTAGTGACACCTCTAATCTGTGTGCGCTTCCCCCTGACGCCCTGTTAGTGATACCTCTAATCTGTGTGCTTCCCCCTGATGCCCTGTTAGTGACACCTCTAATCTGTGTGCGCTTCCCTCTGATGCCCTGTTAGTGACACCTCTAATCTGTGTGCGCTTCCCCCTGATGCCCTGTTAGTGACACCTCTAATCTGTGTGCGCTTCCCCCTGATGCCCTGTTAGTAACACCTCTAATCTGTGTGCGCTTCCCTCTGATGCCCTGTTAGTGACACCTCTAATCTGTGTGCGCTTCCCCCTGACGCCCTGTTAGTGATACCTCTAATCTGTGTGTGCTTCCCCCTGACGCCCTGTTAGTGACACCTCTAATCTGTGTGCGCTTCCCCCTGACGCCCTGTTAGTGACACCTCTAATCTGTGTGTGCTTCCCCCTGACGCCCTGTTAGTGATACCTCTAATCTGTGTGCGCTTCCCCCTGACGCCCTGTTAGTGACACCTCTAATCTGTGTGCGCTTCCCCCTGACGCCCTGTTAGTGACACCTCTAATCTGTGTGCGCTTCCCCCTGACGCCCTGTTAGTGACACCTCTAATCTGTGTGCGCTTCCCCCTGACGCCCTGTTAGTGACACCTCTAATCTGTGTGCTTCCCCCTGATGCCCTGTTAGTGACACCTCTAATCTGTGTGCGCTTCCCCCTGATGCCCTGTTAGTGACACCTCTAATCTGTGTGTGCTTCCCTCTGACGCCCTGTTAGTGATACCTCTAATCTGTGTGCGCTTCCCCCTGACGCCCTGTTAGTGATACCTCTAATCTGTGTGCGCTTCCCCCTGATGCCCTGTTAGTGACACCTCTAATCTGTGTGTGCTTCCCCCTGACGCCCTGTTAGTGACACCTCTAATCTGTGTGTGCTTCCCCCTGATGCCCTGTTAGTGACACCTCTAATCTGTGTGTGCTTCCCCCTGACGCCCTGTTAGTGACACCTCTAATCTGTGTGTGCTTCCCCCTGACGCCCTGTTAGTGACACCTCTAATCTGTGTGCGCTTCCCCCTGACGCCCTGTTAGTGACACCTCTAATCTGTGTGCGCTTCCCCCTGACGCCCTGTTAGTGATACCTCTAATCTGTGTGCGCTTCCCCCTGACGCCCTGTTAGTGATACCTCTAATCTGTGTGCGCTTCCCCCTGACGCCCTGTTAGTGACACCTCTAATCTGTGTGCGCTTCCCCCTGACGCCCTGTTAGTGACACCTCTAATCTGTGTGCGCTTCCCCCTGACGCCCTGTTAGTGACACCTCTAATGTGTGTGTGCTTCCCTCTGATGCCCTGTTAGTGACACCTCTAATCTGTGTGCGCTTCCCCCTGATGCCCTGTTAGTGACACCTCTAATCTGTGTGTGCTTCCCTCTGATGCCCTGTTAGTGACACCTCTAATCTGTGTGTGCTTCCCTCTGATGCCCTGTTAGTGACACCTCTAATCTGTGTGCTTCCCTCTGATGCCCTGTTAGTGACACCTCTAATCTGTGTGTGCTTCCCCCTGATGCCCTGTTAGTGACACCTCTAATCTGTGTGCGCTTCCCCCTGATGCCCTGTTAGTGACACCTCTAATCTGTGTGCGCTTCCCCCTGACGCCCTGTTAGTGACACCTCTAATCTGTGTGCGCTTCCCCCTGACGCCCTGTTAGTGACACCTCTAATCTGTGTGTGCTTCCCCCTGATGCCCTGTTAGTGATACCTCTAGTCTGTGTGCGCTTCCCTCTGATGCCCTGTTAGTGACACCTCTAATCTGTGTGTGCTTCCCCCTGATGCCCTGTTAGTGATACCTCTAATCTGTGTGTGCTTCCCCCTGACGCCCTGTTAGTGACACCTCTAATCTGTGTGCGCTTCCCCCTGATGCCCTGTTAGTAACACCTCTAATCTGTGTGCGCTTCCCCCTGATGCCCTGTTAGTGACACCTCTAATCTGTGTGCGCTTCCCCCTGACGCCCTGTTAGTGACACCTCTAATCTGTGTGCTTCCCCCTGATGCCCTGTTAGTGACACCTCTAATCTGTGTGCGCTTCCCCCTGATGCCCTGTTAGTGACACCTCTAATCTGTGTGCGCTTCCCTCTGATGCCCTGTTAGTGACACCTCTAATCTGTGTGCGCTTCCCCCTGACGCCCTGTTAGTGACACCTCTAATCTGTGTGTGCTTCCCCCTGACGCCCTGTTAGTGACACCTCTAATCTGTGTGTGCTTCCCCCTGATGCCCTGTTAGTGACACCTCTAATCTGTGTGTGCTTCCCCCTGACGCCCTGTTAGTGACACCTCTAATCTGTGTGTGCTTCCCCCTGATGCCCTGTTAGTGACACCTCTAATCTGTGTGCGCTTCCCCCTGACGCCCTGTTAGTGACACCTCTAATCTGTGTGCGCTTCCCCCTGACGCCCTGTTAGTGATACCTCTAATCTGTGTGTGCTTCCCCTGACGCCCTGTTAGTGACACCTCTAATCTGTGTGCGCTTCCCCCTGACGCCCTGTTAGTGACACCTCTAATCTGTGTGCGCTTCCCCCTGATGCCCTGTTAGTGACACCTCTAATCTGTGTGCGCTTCCCCCTGATGCCCTGTTAGTGATACCTCTAATCTGTGTGTGCTTCCCTCTGACGCCCTGTTAGTGATACCTCTAATCTGTGTGTGCTTCCCTCTGATGCCCAGTTAGTGACACCTCTAATCTGTGTGTGCTTCCCTCTGATGCCCTGTTAGTGACACCTCTAATCTGTGTGCGCTTCCCCCTGACGCCCTGTTAGTGACACCTCTAATCTGTGTGCGCTTCCCCCTGATGCCCTGTTAGTGACACCTCTAATCTGTGTGCGCTTCCCCCTGATGCCCTGTTAGTAACACCTCTAATCTGTGTGTGCTTCCCTCTGATGCCCTGTTAGTGACACCTCTAATCTGTGTGCGCTTCCCCCTGACGCCCTGTTAGTGATACCTCTAATCTGTGTGTGCTTCCCCCTGACGCCCTGTTAGTGACACCTCTAATCTGTGTGTGCTTCCCCCTGACGCCCTGTTAGTGACACCTCTAATCTGTGTGTGCTTCCCCCTGATGCCCTGTTAGTGACACCTCTAATCTGTGTGTGCTTCCCCCTGACGCCCTGTTAGTGACACCTCTAATCTGTGTGTGCTTCCCCCTGATGCCCTGTTAGTGACACCTCTAATCTGTGTGCGCTTCCCCCTGACGCCCTGTTAGTGACACCTCCAATCTGTGTGCGCTTCCCCCTGACGCCCTGTTAGTGACACCTCTAATCTGTGTGCGCTTCCCCCTGACGCCCTGTTAGTGATACCTCTAATCTGTGTGTGCTTCCCCTGACGCCCTGTTAGTGACACCTCTAATCTGTGTGCGCTTCCCCCTGACGCCCTGTTAGTGATACCTCTAATCTGTGTGTGCTTCCCTCTGATGCCCTGTTAGTGACACCTCTAATCTGTGTGTGCTTCCCTCTGATGCCCTGTTAGTGACACCTCTAATCTGTGTGTGCTTCCCTCTGATGCCCTGTTAGTGACACCTCTAATCTGTGTGCTTCCCTCTGATGCCCTGTTAGTGATACCTCTAATCTGTGTGTGCTTCCCCCTGATGCCCTGTTAGTGACACCTCTAATCTGTGTGCGCTTCCCCCTGACGCCCTGTTAGTGACACCTCTAATCTGTGTGCGCTTCCCCCTGACGCCCTGTTAGTGACACCTCTAATCTGTGTGTGCTTCCCCCTGATGCCCTGTTAGTTATACCTCTAGTCTGTGTGCGCTTCCCTCTGATGCCCTGTTAGTGACACCTCTAATCTGTGTGTGCTTCCCCCTGATGCCCTGTTAGTGATACCTCTAATCTGTGTGCGCTTCCCCCTGATGCCCTGTTAGTAACACCTCTAATCTGTGTGCGCTTCCCCCTGATGCCCTGTTAGTGACACCTCTAATCTGTGTGCGCTTCCCCCTGATGCCCTGTTAGTGACACCTCTAATCTGTGTGCGCTTCCCCCTGACGCCCTGTTAGTGACACCTCTAATCTGTGTGCTTCCCTCTGACGCCCTGTTAGTGACACCTCTAATCTGTGTGCGCTTCCCCCTGATGCCCTGTTAGTGACACCTCTAATCTGTGTGCGCTTCCCCCTGACGCCCTGTTAGTGACACCTCTAATCTGTGTGCGCTTCCCCCTGACGCCCTGTTAGTGATACCTCTAATCTGTGTGCGCTTCCCCCTGACGCCCTGTTAGCAAGAGTGCTGTTCGGTGTGAACTTCTTAATGTCTTGCAATGTGTTTCTCTCATGTTCATCATGGTAGTACGGAAGCAGGTGATGATTAATATTAAGCCGCCAGAATATTTAAACAAATTAATGAACAGAAACTCCTCCTGCCCACTTCCCTTCATGAACTTTTTGATTAAAGGCAGAAATATGCTGTAGATATGACATACAGTATGTATTATGTCTAAACCTTGGGAAACAGTTTTATGAATTATGAGGCGTCCAGTCATCAATCAATGCGCTGTGATTTTGCAGCGCTTCGCTGTTTTCTTCAATCAGTGCTTCGCTGTAAGTGCACCGTGTTAAGGAAAGCTTACACCGCCAGAGCAGTGTCTTCTCCTTTCTGCAATGACATTGCAGATCACGGCATCTTCTGCCCTGGGGTTCAGAAAACTTAACTCTTGTAATTACAAAGTGTTTTATGTCCTTTTTAATCTAATAAATAATCTCCTGCTTCATGTGCAGTTACAATGAACTTAAAGAAACCTAACTGTAAGTACATAAAAAGTATTGTATAAGTCCGGTAGACCCCAGACATCGCTTTTCTGTGTAGTGTAACTACATGTTTGTACCGTATGCATGATATGTGTCTTTTTGCAGAGCGTGAAAATGAACGGCTCTTACTATATCCATGTGTATTTAACAAAGAGTGGCTTCCACCCAGATCCAAGTGACAAGGCGCTACACAGGAGGCTTGCCACCGTGCACACGTCACGCAGTAAGGACTTGTTTCTGCCTTGTATCTACATCCCCCCCCCCCGTCTTCCTGTTACCGTGACATTCTCTTTCTCTTGTTCACAGTGCTAAATAAATACAAACGTCGTCGCTTTCTCAAGACCAAAAATCTTCTGACTGGAGAGACAGAAGCTGACCCAGAGATGATCAAGGTGATTCTGTCTTTCTCTCACACATGTATCTCTGTCTGTCTGGGTTTAACTATATTTAGTGCAATTTATTACTTCCAGGACATTGTGTTTTTGTTTTTATTTGCAGAGAGCTGAGGACTATGGTCCTATTGAGATTATCTCTCATTGGCATCCAAATTTAACAATTAACGTTGTAGATGACCACACACCATGGGTACAAGGTAGTGTCCCACCGCCTCTGGACCAATGTAAGTTTTTGTGTAGCTACCCCTTGAGTTAATCCTCCTTACCTTATTGTTATCTTATAAGTCTACCTACAACTTCCCCTTAGTAACCTCCCTGACCCTTAAGTTTTATAAATGTTCCAACAGATCCCCCAACTTTACGATATGGTTTCCTCCACAGTTGTGAAATTTGATGCGGTGAGCGGAGATTACTACCCTATTCTCTACTTCAATGACTACTGGAACCTACAGAAGGACTATACACCGCTTAATTCCAGTTTGACTTCTTTACCCTTGCGGGTGTCCTTCTGTCCTCTTTCCCTATGGCGGTGGCAGTTATATGCTGCTCAGAGCTCTCGGAGCCCCTGGAATTTCTTTGGGGAGGAGATGTATGAGCAGTCAGATGAGGAGCAAGACTCTGTGAAGGTGAGAATGGTTAGACATAGTGGTTAATCCTACTAGAGAGACTAATAGCAATGAATCCTGGGTAGATCATTCAGCAATGCCGTTCATAATTTAATGTATATGGAGCAAAATGTCTGGCATTCTTGCTCACTGAACGTAGGTTGCTTGCCTGAAGCATACATTTGTAGCAAAAATAAAGTCTGCCGGTTAAACCAACTGCTCTGCATTGTAATTAAAATGGAGCCCATCTCTCAAAAACGTGTGCTGAGATGACATTGAGCCCAAACATATATTTCTTCTGTTAAGTGTGATCAGTCCACGGGTCATCATTACTTCTGGGATATTAACTGCTCCCCTACAGGAAGTGCAAGAGGATTCACCCAGCAGAGCTGCATATAGCTCCTCCCCTCTACGTCACTCCCAGTCATTCTCTTGCACCCAGCAACTAGATAGGTCGTGTGAGAGGACTATGGTGATTATACTTAGTTTTATATCTTCAATCAAAAGTTTGTTATTTTAAAATAGCACCGGAGTGTGTTATTACCTCTCTGGCAGAGTTTGAGGAAGAATCTACCAGAGTTTTGCTATGATTTTAGCCGGAGTAGTTAAGATCATATTGCTGTTCTCGGCCATCTGAGGAGTGAGGTAAACTTCAGATCAGGGGACAGCGGGCAGATGAATCTGCATAGAGGTATGTAGCAGTTTTTATTTTCTGACAATGGAATTGATGAGAAAATCCTGCCATACCGATATAATGTCATGTATGTATACTTTACACTTCAGTATTCTGGGAGAATGGTACTTCACTAGAATTACACTGTAAGAAATACATAAAGCTGTTTAATAACTAGAGATTATGTTTAACGTTTTTGCTGGAATGTAAAATCGTTTTCATTTGCTGAGGTACTGAGTGAATAAATGTTTGGGCACCATTTTTCCACTTGGCAGTTGCTTAAATCTGTTTTTTCTGTCAGTTTCTGTTCTCCCTCACTGCTGTGTGTGTGGGGGAGGGGCGCTTTTACTATGCATCAAATATTTCAGTCAGCAACTCATTGTATTCCCTGCATGATCTGGTTCATCTCTACAGAGCTCAGGGGTCTTCAAAACTTATTTTGAGGGAGGTAATTTCTCTCAGCAGAGCTGTGAGAATTATAGTTTGACTGAAATAAAAACTTTTATTCTGTAATTTGTTTCCTGCTTTCAGAAATTGTTATCTTTGCTAATGGGATTAAACCTTTGCTAAAGTTGTGTTGTTTACAAGGATTGAGGCTATAACTGTTTCAATTTATTAATTTTTAACTGTCATAGATCTTCTGTGCTTCTTAAAGGCACAGTACGTTTTAATATTATTCTATTTGAATTGTATTTCCAAGTTGCAAGTTTATTTGCTAGTGTGTTAAACATGTCTGATTCAGAAGATGATACCTGTGTCATTTGTTGCAATGCCAAAGTGGAGCCCAATAGAAATTTATGTACTAACTGTATTGATGCTACTTTAAATAAAAATCAATCTGTACAAATTGAACAAATTTCACAAAACAACGAGGGGAGAGTTATGCCGACTAACTCGCCTCACGTGTCAGTACCTACATCTCCCGCTCAGAGGGAGGTGCGTGATATTGTAGCGCCGAGTACAGCTGGGCGGCCATTACAAATCACATTACAGGATATGGCTACTGTTATGACTGAAGTTTTGGCTAAATTACCAGAACTAAAAGGTAAGCGTGATCACTCTGGGGTGAGAACAGAGTGCGCTGATAATATTAGGGCCATGTCAGACACTGCGTCACAGGTGGCAGAACATGAGGACGGAGAACTTCATTCTGTGGGTGACGGTTCTGATCCAAACAGACTGGATTCAGATATTTCAAATTTTAAATTTAAACTGGAAAACCTCCGTGTATTACTAGGGGAGGTGTTAGCGGCTCTGAATGATTGTAACACAGTTGCAATACCAGAGAAAATGTGTAGGTTGGATAAATATTTTGCGGTACCGACGAGTACTGAGGTTTTTCCTATACCTAAGAGACTTACTGAAATTGTTACTAAGGAGTGGGATAGACCCGGTGTGCCGTTCTCACCCCCTCCGATATTTAGAAAAATGTTTCCAATAGACGCCACCACAAGGGACTTATGGCAAACGGTCCCTAAGGTGGAGGGAGCAGTTTCTACTTTAGCTAAGCGTACCACTATCCCGGTGGAGGATAGCTGTGCTTTTTCAGATCCAATGGATAAAAAGTTAGAGGGTTACCTTAAGAAAATGTTTGTTCAACAAGGTTTTATATTGCAACCCCTTGCATGCATTGCGTCGATCACGGCTGCAGCGGCATTCTGGATTGAGTCTCTGGAAGAGAACATTGGTTCAGCTACTCTGGACGACATTACGGACAGGCTTAGAGTCCTTAAACTAGCTAATTCATTCATTTCGGAGGCCGTAGTACATCTTACTAAACTTACGGCGAAGAATTCAGGATTCGCCATTCAGGCACGCAGGGCGCTGTGGCTAAAATCCTGGTCAGCTGATGTTACTTCTAAGTCTAAATTGCTTAATATACCTTTCAAAGGGCAGACCTTATTCGGGCCCGGGTTGAAAGAGATTATCGCTGACATTACAGGAGGTAAAGGCCATGCCCTGCCTCAGGACAAAGCCAAAGCCAAGACTAGACAGTCTAGTTTTCGTTCCTTTCGTAATTTCAAAGCAGGAGCAGCATCAACTTCCTCTGCACCAAAACAGGAAGGAGCTGTTGCTCGCTACAGACAAGGCTGGAAACCTAACCAGTCCTGGAACAAGGGCAAGCAGACTAGGAAACCTGCTGCTGCCCCCAAAACAGCATGAATTGAGGGCCCCCGATCCGGGATCGGATCTAGTGGGGGGCAGACTTTCTCTCTTCGCCCAGGCTTGGGCAAGAGATGTTCAGGATCCCTGGGCGCTAGAGATAATATCTCAGGGATACCTTCTGGACTTCAAATACTCTCCTCCAAGAGAGAGATTTCATCTGTCAAGATTGTCAACAATCCAGACAAAGAAAGAGGCTTTTCTACGCTGCGTACAAGAGCTCTTGTTAATGGGAGTAATCCATCCAGTTCCACGATCGGAACAGGGACAGGGGTTTTACTCAAATCTGTTTGTGGTTCCCAAAAAAGAGGGAACTTTCAGACCAATCCTGGACTTAAAGATCCAAAACAAATTCCTAAGAGTTCCATCGTTCAAGATGGAGACTATTCGGACAATTTTACCTATGATCCAAGAGGGTCAGTACATGACCACTGTAGATTTAAAAGATGCTTACCTGCACATACCGATTCACAAAGATCATTACCGGTACCTAAGGTTTGCCTTCCTAGACAGGCATTACCAGTTTGTGGCTCTTCCATTCGGATTGGCTACAGCGCCAAGAATCTTCACAAAGGTTCTGGGTGCTCTTCTGGCGGTACTAAGACCGCGGGGAATCTCGGTAGCTCCATACCTAGACGACATTCTGATACAAGCTTCAAGCTTTCAAACTGCCAAATCTCATACAGAGTTAGTGCTGGCATTTCTAAGGTCACATGGATGGAAGGTGAACGAAAAGAAAAGTTCACTCGTTCCACTCACAAGAGTTCCCTTCCTGGGGACTCTTATAGATTCTGTAGAAATGAAGATTTACCTGACAGAGGACAGGCTAACAAGACTTCAAAGTGCTTGCCGCACTCTTCATTCCATTCAACACCCGTCAGTGGCTCAATGTATGGAGGTAATCGGCTTAATGGTAGCGGCAATGGACATAGTACCCTTTGCACGCTTACACCTCAGACCACTGCAACTGTGCATGCTAGGTCAGTGGAATGGGGATTACTCAGACTTATCCCCTTATCTGGATCAAGAGACCAGAAATTCTCTTCTATGGTGGCTTTCTCGGCCACACCTGTCCAGGGGGATGCCATTCAGCAGACCAGACTGGACAATTGTAACAACAGACGCCAGCCTTCTAGGTTGGGGTGCCGTCTGGAATTCCCTGAAGGCTCAGGGACTATGGAGTCAGGAGGAGAGTCTCCTGCCAATAAACATTCTGGAATTGAGAGCAGTTCTCAATGCCCTCCTGGCTTGGCCCCAGTTGACAACTCGGGGGTTCATCAGGTTTCAGTCGGACAACATCACGACTGTAGCTTACATCAACCATCAGGGAGGGACAAGAAGCTCCCTAGCTATGATGGAAGTATCAAAGATAATTCGCTGGGCAGAGTCTCACTCTTGCCACCTGTCAGCAATACACATCCCGGGAGTGGAGAACTGGGAGGCGGATTTCTTAAGTCGTCAGACTTTTCATCCGGGGGAGTGGGAACTTCATCCGGAGGTCTTTGCCCAAATACTTCGACGTTGGGGCAAACCAGAGATAGATCTCATGGCGTCTCGACAGAACGCCAAGCTTCCTCGTTACGGGTCCAGATCCAGGGATCCAGGAGCAGTCCTGATAGATGCTCTGACAGCACCTTGGGACTTCAGGATGGCTTACGTGTTTCCACCCTTCCCGTTGCTTCCTCGATTGATAGCCAGAATCAAACAAGAGAGAGCATCAGTGATTCTAATAGCACCTGCGTGGCCACGCAGGACTTGGTATGCAGACCTGGTGGACATGTCATCCTGTCCGCCTTGGTCTCTACCTCTGAAACAGGACCTTCTGATACAGGGTCCCTTCAAACATCAAAATCTAACTTCTCTGAAGCTGACTGCTTGGAAATTGAACGCTTGATTTTATCAAGACGTGGGTTTTCTGAGTCAGTTATTAGTACCTTAATACAGGCTAGGAAACCTGTTACCAGAAAGATTTACCATAAGATATGGCGTAAATACCTACATTGGTGTGAATCCAAAGGTTACTCTTGGAGTAAGGTTAGGATTCCTAGGATATTGTCTTTTCTACAAGAAGGTTTAGAAAAGGGTTTATCTGCTAGTTCATTAAAGGGACAGATCTCAGCTCTGTCCATTCTGTTACACAAACGTCTGTCAGAAGTTCCTGACGTCCAGGCTTTTTGTCAGGCTTTGGCCAGGATTAAGCCTGTGTTTAAAACTGTTGCTCCACCATGGAGTTTAAACCTTGTTCTTAATGTTTTACAGGGCGTTCCGTTTGAACCCCTTCATTCCATTGATATAAAGTTGTTATCTTGGAAAGTTCTATTTTTAATGGCTATTTCCTCGGCTCGAAGAGTCTCTGAATTATCAGCCTTACATTGTGATTCTCCTTATTTGATTTTTCATTCGGATAAGGTAGTCCTGCGTACTAAACCTGGGTTCTTACCTAAGGTAGTTACTAACAGGAATATCAATCAAGAGATTGTTGTTCCTTCTTTATGCCCAAATCCTTCTTCAAAGAAGGAACGTCTACTGCACAACCTGGATGTAGTCCGGGCTCTAAAATTTTACTTGCAGGCAACTAAGGAATTCCGACAAACGTCTTCTCTGTTTGTCATTTACTCTGGGCAGAGGAGAGGTCAAAAAGCTTCCGCTACCTCTCTTTCTTTTTGGCTTCGTAGCATAATTCGTTTAGCTTATGAGACTGCTGGACAGCAGCCCCCTGAAAGAATTACAGCTCATTCTACTAGAGCTGTGGCTTCCACTTGGGCCTTCAAGAATGAGGCCTCTGTTGAACAGATTTGCAAGGCTGCAACTTGGTCTTCGCTTCATACTTTTTCCAAATTTTACAAATTTGACACCTTTGCTTCATCGGAGGCTATTTTTGGGAGAAAGGTTCTTCAGGCAGTGGTTCCTTCTGTATAAAGAGTCTGCCTATCCCTCCCGTCATCCGTGTACTTTTGCTTTGGTATTGGTATCCCAGAAGTAATGATGACCCGTGGACTGATCACACTTAACAGAAGAAAACATAATTTATGCTTACCTGATAAATTCCTTTCTTCTGTAGTGTGATCAGTCCACGGCCCCACCCTGTTTTTAAGGCAGGTAAATATTTTTTAATTTATACTCCAGTCACCACTTCACCCTTGGCTTTTCCTTTCTCGTTGGTCCTTGGTCGAATGACTGGGAGTGACGTAGAGGGGAGGAGCTATATGCAGCTCTGCTGGGTGAATCCTCTTGCACTTCCTGTAGGGGAGCAGTTAATATCCCAGAAGTAATGATGACCCGTGGACTGATCACACTACAGAAGAAAGGAATTTATCAGGTAAGCATAAATTATGTTATTGTAGACCCTTGAATGTTGTGTGTTTTGAAATAAAATGAGTTTAGTTAAGAAATATGGCATCGACCCTTGGAAGCCGCATGTTGGGGCTAAAGTGGCAAGTGATGCCCAGAAATATGTATCGTAGGTATTTGGTGGAGAGTTTTTGGGATAATATGATGAATAAAACATCAATATGCAACAGGTTTCTGGAAATTGCAAGTTTTGACTTAAAATTGAAAAATGGACTTAATAACATATGTTGTAGGCCCTTATCTGTTTTGAAATGGAGAGATGAGCACAGGCATATGCTGTAGGCATCTAGTTGTTGCTTGTTCAGGTAGAGCACTGAAAGAAAAGCCCACAAGGACAAGCCGAATGTCTTGGTAAAACATGTCCTCTCTTCCAGGTTGCCCTTCTGGAGACCAACCCATATCTCCTGGCTCTGACCATCACAGTATCCATTGTGCACAGCATCTTTGAGTTCCTGGCCTTTAAAAATGGTTAGTAGAGGACAAGGGAGGGCACATGAGGGATGCCGAGACACAAGGGGAATAGAAAGGTAGAGGTGACAGACAAGTTGTGGTCACTTCTGACAGTTCAGAATTTGTTACATGATCTTTAATAATATTTTCTGTTTAGACATCCAGTTTTGGAACAGTCGCCAGTCTCTAGAGGGCTTGTCTGTGCGTTCGGTCATTTTTGGAGTCTTCCAGTCGCTGGTGGTCCTACTGTATATCTTGGATAATGAGACCAACTTTGTGGTGCAAGTCAGTGTAGGCATTGGCCTGCTCATAGACTTCTGGAAGATCACCAAAGTCATGGATGTAAAGGTAAGTAGCATCCTGGAGGACCAGGTTATTGTTCTCAATGAAGTTTTCTAATAACTGCTTTTCCTTGACTCATCCTTTGTCATATTTAATAATGCGCATTCTTAATGCGGTGGGCAAGAACCCAAATCCACCTCCCATGATTCCCCTGTTGTCTTTATTTTCTAGTCTAACATCTCTTGAAGGTCTTCGTGTGTTCATATAGAATGATCCTTACATTTATCTGACATTATAAGACGTTCTGTGCTTTACTTGTGGTATTCTCTTGCAGCACTATGTATTCTGATTTTTCCCTATCTCACTCCTGTCTTTTTTACCAAGTGTAGAAAATATGGGAGTCAAAATTAATTTTTCACAGTTTAGATTCAAATACACCACTTGTTCTTGGTCTCTCTTGTTGAAAATGATCTTCTTGCAGTGAGATTGTACTGAGGTAGGCGTAGGAGTGTCTTGAGATATATATAGAAATGTGTTGATGTTGAGGGCAAATAACAATGCAAGTTTATTTCCAAATTTGTTTCACATGAATAAAATGTCGATGTTTTGACCCATATGTGGGCCTTCTTTGAGACAATTATTATCTGAAAAAATACAGAATATGCAAATGTAATCTAAGTAGACAATATACTGTACCAAACACTAAACATTAATTAACAATTAATTACAACAGTGACAACCCTTCACCATAGAAAACATCAAGAAAATAGCGTACTAGATCACTTCTGAGCTCACCATATTAAAAGCCAAGGAAAAGAAAAAAATCAAATCTCTCTCACACAGTAACCACATAAGCATCTATTGTTCACTACATCAAAAGTGTATGGGCCACAACTCCCACAATCAATAAAATAGTACATAAGCACTAGCTGTTATGTACACACCCACCTATGATAAAACCAGTATGACCCAAAACGATGTAATCGTATCATTCCAGATGGAAAATCACTGTGTGCACAGGCATGCAGAGCAGAGACCCCAATACTACACAATCCGCTACACACACACAAGAAAAGAGCAAGTACGATTCACGCACCCAAATGCCATATTCCGCATAGCCCCTGTGTACAAACCCAAAGATCTGATACACTGATCACAGTTCAAGCATAACAATACACTTTAATAGTACATATGCGTGTAAACCAACATGAGATTTATTACCCACATGCTGTTAACAAAAATGTTCCCACTGCCGATACCACCATCACCCCACAGATCAACATGCACTAATCTAGGCATAGCCAACTGATAAACATATCAACGCTTGCATAAATGAGTAGTGTTCTCAACCAGAACAATAAATAACTTACTATTGTAGTGCAGTCTTCATTACTCGCAATGGCGTTCAATGCCGGACTCCCAGTAGAGCAGAGATATCAGATACTGGAAGCGTTATACACAGCCTATAAATGGAGCAGTCACAGTGAGTAATAGCCAATCATCTGGGCGCATACACGCACACCCATAAACAGGAGAGCCCCGTATACATGCAACCTGTACAGACTCCTTGGTGAGGTAATCATTATGTAGCATTCACGCATAGACAGAGAAACAGTGATAAATTAATACAGGCATAAGCGATGGACAGCCGCAGTGGGGTGTGAATGCAAGATCTAAAAATAAAATAAATACATACCGACTGCCACCCTTTACGTGACAAATGTTACACCATGTAGCAATAGTAACACCCCGCAATGGACATATAGAGCCTAACTAATGTCCCCTCAGCTACCCACACACACAAAAACAATTGCCTACAATAAATAGAGCAGATCTTGACAAGCCTCATAGTGCAATGTAGTGTCCACTATGTAGCACTGACCGTAATAATGGCAAGAATGTATCAAAACAAAGGCTAAACAATGGTAACATAATGGAGTGCCAGATTCACATGCATGGACCCTAATATAAAGTCCCATATAACATCATACAATAAGCCTACTACTATAGACCAGGGCAAAAAAAATAAACTACTCCACCTAGCCACCAGTGCTGGCCACCACCAGCGAACTCACCTGGAGGTGGCAGCAGGGGCTGTCAGGTACAAACCCCTACATCACACTGTAAGTATACTTTGATTATTCAAACCAAACCAGACCGTACACACAACCTTGTAGTGTAACCAAGCCACAAGAAAACCACCCAATACTGACACAGGATGGGTGCATAACCCCATTAGGGATCACCATCTGATATCACCACAACAATATGTTGAAGCAAGGGATCACAACCGAGTGGCCCCTAATAGCATAATATCAGCAAGAGGCATGTATACAAAAACAAGGAAAAACAAATAGTAGCGGAGATAGTACACCAAACGAGACCACACTCCATGCTCAAAAGTGGCACTATTAGAGAGGACTGACATATGTAGAGAAGAAACAGGACACCCTGAGAAGTGACCAAAGAAACACATAATCAATGCTTATAACTAGGTGTTCATAGTGACATCCTATGCTCAGATGGAAAACTTCAATAAAATAGAGCATAGTCAATGCTGGCATTCAAGCCAACTGGAGTAAGTGTGTTCAGCCTGTGTATCCATTTTGCTTCACACTTCAACAGTTCCCGGTTCCTGTCACCACCTTGTTTTAAGGGGACCACTCTTATCAATCAGCATGAACCCTGAGTGATGAAATGGGTTGTTGATGTTCTAGAAAGTGCCTTGCCACAGGCTGTTCCGATTGTCCCCCCTTGAGGGCAGTTCTAATTGCACTTTTATGATATGCAGGTCTCTCATGGAAAGTAGTGCTGGTCTTGCCAATGTAATAATGACCACACGGGCAAGACAGAAAATATACCACAAAGTCCGAAGTCTAGGTAAGCCGGTGTCTAATCCAATAAGTCTTGGTTGTTCCCGGATGGTGGAACTTCTCTCCTGTGAGGAGGGTGCTACAGGTCACACAGCTGCCACATTTGTAGCAGCCATTTTTTACTTTTTGGAGCCATATCTTTTCCGGTATCTCTGATGCTCTACTGGGAGTCCGGCATTGAACGCCATTGCGAGTAATGCAGACTGCACTACAATAGTAAGTTATTTATTGTTCTGGTTGAGAACACTACTCATTTATGCAAGCGTTGATATGTTTATCAGTTGGCTATGCCTGGATTAGTGCATGTTGATCTGTGGGGTGATGGTGGTATCGGCAGTGGGAACATTTTTGTTAACGGCATGTGGGTAATAAATCTCATGTTGGTTTACACGCATATGTACTATTAAAGTGTATTGTTATGCTTGATCTGTGATCAGTGTATCGGATCTTTGGGTTTGTACACAGGGGCTATGCGGTATATGGCATTTGGGTGCGTGAATCGTTCTTGCTCTTTTCTTGTGTGTATGTAGCGGATTGTGTAGTATTGGGGTCTCTGCTCTGCATTCCTGTGCACACAGTGATTTTCCATCTGGAATGGTCATACTGGTTTTATCATAGGTGGGTGTGTAAATAACAGCTAGTGCTTATGTACTATTTTATTGATTGTGGGAGTTGTGGCCCATACACTTTTGATGTAGTGAACAATAGGTGCTTATATGGTTACTGTGTGAGAGAGATTTGATTTTTTTCTTTTCCTTGGCTTTTAATATGGTGAGCTCAGAAGTGATCTAGTACGCTATTTTCTTGATGTTTTCTATGGTGAAGGGTTGTCACTGTTGTAATTGTTAATTAATGTTTAGTGTTTGGTACAGTATATTGTCTACTTAGATTACATTTGCATATTCTGTATTTTTTCAGATAATAATTGTCTTGAAGAAGACTTACATATGGGTCAAAACGTCGACATTTTATTAATGTGAAACAAATTTGGAAATAAACTTGCATTGTTATTTGCTACCTAATAAGTCCTGTGACTGCCCTCCAACATCAACACATTTCTAAATATTAACAAGAGGATAGCACCCAGGCTGTGATTACACCTGTGTGGAAGGAGTGCTGGGCCACCGGCTATTTATTATATATATTTATAGATAGACCTTATTGCAGATTTATATGTGATGTACGTACTGATCTGGTGCACATTAGTAACGGTGTGAGATTTGTGTGTTTATTACAGATTTATATGTGATGTACGTACTGATTTGGTGCACATTAGTAACGGTGTGAGATTGTGTGTGTTTATTACAGATTTATATGTGATGTATGTACTGATCTGATGCACATTAGTAACGGTGTGAGATTGTGTATGTGTTACAGATTTATATGTGATGTATGTACTGATCTGGTGCACATTAGTAACGGTGTGATATTGTGTATGTGTTACAGATTTATATGTGATGTACGTACTGATCTGATGCACATTAGTAACGGTATGATATTGTGTGTGTTTATTACAGATTTATATGTGATGTATGTACTGATCTGATGCACATTAGTAACGGTGTGAGATTGTGTGTGTTTATTACAGATTTATATGTGCTGTATGTACTGATCTGGTGCACATTAGTAACGGTGTGAGATTGTGTATGTGTTACAGATTTATATGTGATGTAGGTACTGATCTGGTGCACATTAGTAACGGTGTGAGATTGTGTGTGTTTATTACAGATTTATATGTGATGTACGTACTGATCTGATGCACATTAGTAACGGTGTGAGATTGTGTGTGTTTATTACAGATTTATATGTGATGTACGTACTGATCTGGTGCACATTAGTAACGGTGTGAGATTGTGTGTGTTTATTACAGATTTATATGTGATGTATGTACTGATCTGGTGCACATTAGTAACGGTGTGAGATTGTGTGTGTTTATTACAGATTTATATGTGATGTATGTACTGATCTGGTGCACATTAGTAACGGTGTGAGATTGTGTGTGTTTATTACAGATTTATATGTGATGTATGTACTGATCTGGTGCACATTAGTAACGGTGTGAGATTGTGTGTGTTTATTACAGATTTATATGTGCTGTATGTACTGATCTGGTGCACATTAGTAACGGTGTGAGATTGTGTGTGTTTATTACAGATTTATATGTGATGTATGTACTGATCTGGTGCACATTAGTAACGGTGTGAGATTGTGTGTGTTTATTACAGATTTATATGTGATGTACGTACTGATCTGGTGCACATTAGTAACGGTGTGAGATTGTGTGTGTTTATTACAGATTTATATGTGATGTATGTACTTATCTGGTGCACATTAGTAACGGTGTGATATTGTGTATGTGTTACAGATTTATATGTGCTGTATGTACTGATTTGGTGCACATTAGTAACGGTGTGAGATTGTGTATATGTTACAGATTTATATGTGCTGTTTGTACTGATCTGGTGCACATTAGTAACGGTGTGAGATTGTGTGTGTTTATTACAGATTTATATGTGATGTACGTACTGATCTGGTGCACATTGGTAACGGTGTGAGATTGTGTGTGTTTATTACAGATTTATATGTGATGTATGTACTTATCTGATGCACAACATTAGTAACGGTGTAATATTGTGTATGTGTTACAGATTTATATGTGATGTATGTACTGATCTGGTGCACATTAGTAACGGTGTGAGATTGTGTGTGTTACAGATTTATATGTGCTGTATGTACTGATTTGGTGCACATTAGTAACGGTGTGAGATTGTGTATATGTTACAGATTTATATGTGCTGTTTGTACTGATCTGGTGCACATTAGTAACGGTGTGAGATTGTGTGTGTGTGTTACAGATTTATATGTGATGTACGTACTGATCTGGTGCACATTAGTAACGGTGTGAGATTGTGTGTGTTTATTACAGATTTATATGTGCTGTATGTACTGATCTGGTGCACATTAGTAACGGTGTGAGATTGTGTGTGTGTGTGTTACAGATTTATATGTGATGTACGTACTGATCTGATGCACATTAGTAACGGTGTGAGATTGTGTGTGTTTATTACAGATTTATATGTGATGTACGTACTGATCTGATGCACATTAGTAACGGTGTGAGATTGTGTATGTTTATTACAGATTTATATGTGATGTATGTACTGATCTGGTGCACATTAGTAACGGTGTGAGATTGTGTGTGTTTATTACAGATTTATATGTGATGTATGTACTGATCTGGTGCACATTAGTAACGGTGTGAGATTGTTTGTGTTTATTACAGATTTATATGTGATGTACGTACTGATTTGGTGCACATTAGTAACGGTGTGAGATTGTGTGTGTTTATTACAGATTTATATGTGATGTATGTACTGATCTGATGCACATTAGTAACGGTGTGAGATTGTGTATGTGTTACAGATTTATATGTGATGTATGTACTGATCTGGTGCACATTAGTAACGGTGTGATATTGTGTATGTGTTACAGATTTATATGTGATGTACGTACTGATCTGATGCACATTAGTAACGGTATGATATTGTGTGTGTTTATTACAGATTTATATGTGATGTTTGTACTGATCTGATGCACATTAGTAACGGTGTGAGATTGTGTATGTTTATTACAGATTTATATGTGATGTATGTACTGATCTGGTGCACATTAGTACACCTGTGTGGAAGGAGTGCTGGGCCACCGGCTATTTATTATATATATTTATAGATAGACCTTATTGCAGATTTATATGTGATGTACGTACTGATCTGGTGCACATTAGTAACGGTGTGAGATTGTGTGTGTTTATTACAGATTTATATGTGATGTACGTACTGATTTGGTGCACATTAGTAACGGTGTGAGATTGTGTGTGTTTATTACAGATTTATATGTGATGTATGTACTGATCTGATGCACATTAGTAACGGTGTGAGATTGTGTATGTGTTACAGATTTATATGTGATGTATGTACTGATCTGGTGCACATTAGTAACGGTGTGATATTGTGTATGTGTTACAGATTTATATGTGATGTACGTACTGATCTGATGCACATTAGTAACGGTATGATATTTGTGTGTGTTTTATTACAGATTTATATGTGATGTTTGTACTGATCTGGTGCACATTAGTAACGGTGTGAGATTGTGTGTGTTTATTACAGATTTATATGTGATGTACGTACTGATCTGATGCACATTAGTAACGGTGTGAGATTGTGTGTGTTTATTACAGATTTATATGTGATGTACGTACTGATCTGGTGCACATTAGTAACGGTGTGAGATTGTGTGTGTTTATTACAGATTTATATGTGATGTATGTACTGATCTGGTGCACATTAGTAACGGTGTGAGATTGTGTGTGTTTATTACAGATTTATATGTGATGTATGTACTGATCTGGTGCACATTAGTAACGGTGTGAGATTGTGTGTGTTTATTACAGATTTATATGTGATGTATGTACTGATCTGGTGCACATTAGTAACGGTGTGAGATTGTGTGTGTTTATTACAGATTTATATGTGCTGTATGTACTGATCTGGTGCACATTAGTAACGGTGTGAGATTGTGTGTGTTTATTACAGATTTATATGTGATGTATGTACTGATCTGGTGCACATTAGTAACGGTGTGAGATTGTGTGTGTTTATTACAGATTTATATGTGATGTACGTACTGATCTGGTGCACATTAGTAACGGTGTGAGATTGTGTGTGTTTATTACAGATTTATATGTGATGTATGTACTTATCTGGTGCACATTAGTAACGGTGTGATATTGTGTATGTGTTACAGATTTATATGTGCTGTATGTACTGATTTGGTGCACATTAGTAACGGTGTGAGATTGTGTATATGTTACAGATTTATATGTGCTGTTTGTACTGATCTGGTGCACATTAGTAACGGTGTGAGATTGTGTGTGTTTATTACAGATTTATATGTGATGTATGTACTGATCTGGTGCACATTAGTAACGGTGTGAGATTGTGTGTGTTTATTACAGATTTATATGTGATGTATGTACTTATCTGATGCACAACATTAGTAACGGTGTAATATTGTGTATGTGTTACAGATTTATATGTGATGTATGTACTGATCTGGTGCACATTAGTAACGGTGTGAGATTGTGTGAGATTGTGTATGTTGTTACAGATTTATATGTGATGTATGTACTGATCTGGTGCACATTAGTAACGGTGTGATATTGTGTATGTGTTACAGATTTATATGTGATGTACGTACTGATCTGATGCACATTAGTAACGGTATGATATTGTGTGTGTTTATTACAGATTTATATGTGATGTTTGTACTGATCTGATGCACATTAGTA
Organism: Bombina bombina; assembly: GCF_027579735.1. NCBI lineage: Eukaryota > Metazoa > Chordata > Amphibia > Anura > Bombinatoridae > Bombina > Bombina bombina. The sequence continues at coordinate 317,723 of NW_026511258.1, read as the reverse complement.
ACGGTGTGAGATTGTGTATGTTTATTACAGATTTATATGTGATGTATGTACTGATCTGGTGCACATTAGTACACCTGTGTGGAAGGAGTGCTGGGCCACCGGCTATTTATTATATATATTTATAGATAGACCTTATTGCAGATTTATATGTGATGTACGTACTGATCTGGTGCACATTAGTAACGGTGTGAGATTGGGTGTGTTTATTACAGATTTATATGTGATGTACGTACTGATTTGGTGCACATTAGTAACGGTGTGAGATTGTGTGTGTTTATTACAGATTTATATGTGATGTATGTACTGATCTGATGCACATTAGTAACGGTGTGAGATTGTGTATGTGTTACAGATTTATATGTGATGTATGTACTGATCTGGTGCACATTAGTAACGGTGTGATATTGTGTATGTGTTACAGATTTATATGTGATGTACGTACTGATCTGATGCACATTAGTAACGGTATGATATTGTGTGTGTTTATTACAGATTTATATGTGATGTTTGTACTGATCTGGTGCACATTAGTAACGGTGTGAGATTGTGTGTGTTTATTACAGATTTATATGTGATGTACGTACTGATCTGATGCACATTAGTAACGGTGTGAGATTGTGTGTGTTTATTACAGATTTATATGTGATGTACGTACTGATCTGGTGCACATTAGTAACGGTGTGAGATTGTGTGTGTTTATTACAGATTTATATGTGATGTATGTACTGATCTGGTGCACATTAGTAACGGTGTGAGATTGTGTGTGTTTATTACAGATTTATATGTGATGTATGTACTGATCTGGTGCACATTAGTAACGGTGTGAGATTGTGTGTGTTTATTACAGATTTATATGTGATGTATGTACTGATCTGGTGCACATTAGTAACGGTGTGAGATTGTGTGTGTTTATTACAGATTTATATGTGCTGTATGTACTGATCTGGTGCACATTAGTAACGGTGTGAGATTGTGTGTGTTTATTACAGATTTATATGTGATGTATGTACTGATCTGGTGCACATTAGTAACGGTGTGAGATTGTGTGTGTTTATTACAGATTTATATGTGATGTACGTACTGATCTGGTGCACATTGGTAACGGTGTGAGATTGTGTGTGTTTATTACAGATTTATATGTGATGTATGTACTTATCTGGTGCACATTAGTAACGGTGTGATATTGTGTATGTGTTACAGATTTATATGTGCTGTATGTACTGATTTGGTGCACATTAGTAACGGTGTGAGATTGTGTATATGTTACAGATTTATATGTGCTGTTTGTACTGATCTGGTGCACATTAGTAACGGTGTGAGATTGTGTGTGTTTATTACAGATTTATATGTGATGTACGTACTGATCTGGTGCACATTAGTAACGGTGTGAGATTGTGTGTGTTTATTACAGATTTATATGTGATGTATGTACTTATCTGATGCACAACATTAGTAACGGTGTAATATTGTGTATGTGTTACAGATTTATATGTGATGTATGTACTGATCTGGTGCACATTAGTAACGGTGTGAGATTGTGTATATGTTACAGATTTATATGTGCTGTTTGTACTGATCTGGTGCACATTAGTAACGGTGTGAGATTGTGTGTGTGTGTTACAGATTTATATGTGATGTATGTACTGATCTGGTGCACATTAGTAACGGTGTGAGATTGTGTGTGTTTATTACAGATTTATATGTGCTGTATGTACTGATCTGGTGCACATTAGTAACGGTGTGAGATTGTGTGTGTGTGTGTTACAGATTTATATGTGATGTACGTACTGATCTGATGCACATTAGTAACGGTGTGAGATTGTGTGTGTTTATTACAGATTTATATGTGATGTACGTACTGATCTGATGCACATTAGTAACGGTGTGAGATTGTGTATGTTTATTACAGATTTATATGTGATGTATGTACTGATCTGGTGCACATTAGTAACGGTGTGAGATTGTGTGTGTTTATTACAGATTTATATGTGATGTATGTACTGATCTGGTGCACATTAGTAACGGTGTGAGATTGTGTGTGTTTATTACAGATTTATATGTGATGTACGTACTGATTTGGTGCACATTAGTAACGGTGTGAGATTGTGTGTGTTTATTACAGATTTATATGTGATGTATGTACTGATCTGATGCACATTAGTAACGGTGTGAGATTGTGTATGTGTTACAGATTTATATGTGATGTATGTACTGATCTGGTGCACATTAGTAACGGTGTGATATTGTGTATGTGTTACAGATTTATATGTGATGTACGTACTGATCTGATGCACATTAGTAACGGTATGATATTGTGTGTGTTTATTACAGATTTATATGTGATGTTTGTACTGATCTGATGCACATTAGTAACGGTGTGAGAGTTGTGTATGTTTATTACAGATTTATATGCTGTAAGTACTGATCTGGTGCACATTAGTACACCTGTGTGGGAAGGTGTGCTGGGGCCACCGGGCTATTATTATATACTATTTATAGATAGACCTTATTGCAGATTTATATGTGATGTACGTACTGTCTTGGTGCACATTAGTAACGGTGGTGTGAGATTGTGTGTGTTTATTAACAGATTTATATGTGATGTAACGTACTGATTTGGTGCACATTAGTAACGGTGTGAGATTGTGTGTGTTTTATTACAGATTTATATGTGATGTATGTACTGATCTGAATTGCACATTAGTAACGGTGTGAGATTGTGTATGTGTTACAGATTTATATGTGATGTATGTACTGATCTGGTGCACATTAGTAACGGGGGTGTGATATTGTGGTATGTGTTACAGATTTATATGTGATGTAAGCTACTGATCTGATGCACATTAGTAACGGTATGATATTGTGTGTGTTTATTACAGATTTATATTGATGTTTGTACTGATCTGGTGCACATTAGTAACGTGTGAGATTGTTGTGTGTTTATTACAGATTTATATGTGATGTACGTACTGATCTGATGCACATTAGTAACGGGTGTGAGATTGTGTGTGTTTATTACAGATTTATATGTGATGTACGTACTGATCTGGTGCACATTAGTAACGTGTGAGATTGTGTGTGTTTATTACAGATTTATATGTGATGTATGTACTGATCTGGTGCACATTAGTAACGGTGTGTGAGATTGTGTGTGTTTATTTACAGATTTTATATGTGATGTATGTACTGATCTGGTGCACATTAGTAACGGTGTGAGATTGTGTGTGTTTATTACAGATTTATATGTGATGTATGTACTGATGCTGGTGCACATTAGTAACGGTGTGAGATTGTGTGTGTTTATTTCAGATTTATATGTGCTGTATGTACTGATTTGGTGCACATTAGTAACGGTGGTGAGATTGTGTATATGTTACAGATTAGTATGTGCTGTTTGTTACTGATCTGGTGCACTTAGTAACGGTGTGAGATTTGTGTGTGTGTGTTTACAGATTTATATGTGATGTACGTACTGATCTGGTGCACATTAGTACGGTGTGAGATTGTGTGTGTTTATTACAGATTTATATGTGCTGTATGTACTGATCTGGTGCACATTAGTAACGGTGTGAGATTGTGTGTGTGTTACAGATTTATATGTGCTGTATGTACTGATTTGGTGCACATTAGTAACGGTGTGTGAGATTGTGTATATGTTACAGATTTATATGTGCTGTTTGTACTGATCTGGTGCACATTAGTAACGGTGTGAGATTGTGTGTGTTTATTACAGATTTATATGTGATGTATGTACTGATCTGGTGCACGATTAGTAACGTGTGAGATTGTGTGTGTTTTATTACAGATTTATATGTGATGTATGTACTTATCTGTGCACAACATTAGTAACGGTGTAATGATTGTGTATGTGTTACAGATTTATATGTGATGTATGTACTGATCTGGTGCACATTAGTAACGGTGTGAGATTGTATGTGTTACAGATTTATATGTGTTGTATGTACTGATTGGTGCACATTAGTAACGGTGTGAGATTGTGGTAGTTATGTTACAGATTTATATGTGCTGTTTGTACTGTATCTGGTGCACATTAGTAACGTGTGAGAATGTGTGTGTGTGTACAGATTTATATGTGATGTACGTACTGATCTGGTGCACATTTTAGTAACGGAGTGAGATTGGTGTGTGTTTATTACAGATTTATTTGTGGCTGTATGGTACTGATCTGGTGCACATTAGTAACGGTGTGAGATTGTGTGTGTGGTGTGTTACAGATTTATATGTGATGTACGTACTGATCTGATGCACATTAGTAACGGTGTGAGATTGTGTGTGTTTATTACAGATTTATAGGTGCTGCTATGTACTGATCTGGTGCACATTAATAACGGTGTGAGATTGTGTATGTTTATTACAGATTTTATATGTGATGTATGTACTGATCTGGTGCACCACTTAGTAACAGTGTGAGATCGTATATTGTGTTACAGATTTATATGAGATGTATGTACTGATCTGGTGCACATTAGTAACGGTGTGAGGATTGTATGTGTTACAGATTTATATGTGATGTATGTACTTATCTGTGCACATTAGTAACAGTATGATATTGCTGGTGTGTTTATTACAGATTTATATGTGATGTATGTACTGATCTGATGCACATAGTAACGGTGTGAGATTGGTGGTGTGTTTATTACAGATTTATATGTGATGTATGTACTGATCTGATGGCACATTAGTAGACGGTGTGAGATTGTGTGTGTTTATTACAGATTTATATGTGATGTATGTACTGATCTGATGCACATTAGTAACGGGTGGTGATATTGTGTTATGTGTTAGGATTTATATGTGCTGTACGGATACTGATCTGATGCACATTAGTAACGTGTGATATTGTGTGTGTTTATTACAGATTTATATGTGATGTATGTACTGATCTGGTGCACATTAGTACGGTTGTGATATTGTGTGTGTTTATTACAGATTTTTATGTGATGTACGTACTGATCTGGATGCACATTAGTAACGGTGTGAGATTGGGTGTTACAGATTTATATGTGTGATGTATGTACTGATCTGGTGTATATTTTACCAGTTTCTGTATTTTGGGTCATCAAGCTATATACCCTTTTCTCTTGTAAGTGTATCCAGTCCACGGGTTCATCCATTACTTGTGGGGATATTCTCCTTCCCAACAGGAAGTTGCAAGAGGACACCCACAGCAGAGCTGTCTATATAGCTCCTCCCCTAACTGCCACCCCCAGTCATTCTCTTGCAACTCTCGACAAGAAAGGAAGTATCAAGAGATATGTGGTGACTTAGTGTAGTTTTACCTTCAATCAAGAGTTTGTTATTTTTAATCGGTACCTTGGCGTTGTACTGTTTTACTCTCAGGCAGAAATTAGAAGAAGAATTCTGCATGGAGGTTTGATTGATCTTAGTGGTTTGTAACTAAGGTCCATTGCTGTTCTCTCACATAACTGAAGAATATGAGAAAACTTCAGTTGGGGGAACGGTCCTGCAGATTACCTGCTTTGAGGTATGTTCAGTATTTTTTATTTCTAGAGAGATGAATAAGTTCTAGAAAATGCTGACAGAGCCTTGTGTATTTGAGGTAAGCCTGATGCAGTGATTTAACAGCGACTGGGATCATGCTTACAAAACAGGGTAATACTCATGTTAATAATCATATTACTTAGTGACAAAACGTTTACATGATTTCATAAATAGGACTTTTTTTTTCTGTGAGGGAGAGCATTATTTGGGGCCTAGTTTCCACATGGCTAGTCAGATACTCCTAGGAGTATTTTCTTAAGGCCCCTCTGGCATCCAGTACATGTTGGCAGGGGCCTATTTTAGTGCTCTAACTGCGCAGTTTTAATTCAGACTGAGACATCCAGCTTCCCTAGAGGAGTCCTCTGGCATCTGAGGACCATTTCAAAGGGGTTATTTCTGCACAAAATCGTTTTTGAGGGCAGGTAGGAGCCTCAGCAGAGCTGTGGCAAGGTGCTCAACTGACTTTTAACGTTTTTTTAACAATTTTCAATCCGGTTTGGGGCCCTAAGGGGTTAATCATCCCATTTGCAAGATTTGAGTCTCTTGAGGAGGCTCTACAGGTGGAGACCCCGCTAGATGATATTCTAGACAGGATTAAAGCTCTTAAGTTAGCTAACTCCTTTATTTCTGACGCCATTTTTCATTTAGCCAAGCTAACGGCTAAGAATTCAGGTTTTGCCATTTTGGCGCGTAGGGCGCTATATAAGTCCTGGTCAGCAGACATTATTTCAAACTCTAAGCTTCTTAACATCCCCTTCAAGGGACAGACCCTATTCGGGCCTTGTCTGAAGGAGATAATTTCTGATATTACTGGAGGAAAAGGTCACGCCCTTCCTCAGGATAGGTCCAATAAGTTAAGGACTAGGGTTGCACCGATACCATTTTTTTAAGACCGAGTACAAGTACCGATACTTGTTTTCAAATACTCGCCGGATACCAATTACCGATACTTTTTTTTATGTCATGTGACAGTTTACCAAGCACAATACAGACTAATTATTTAAGATTCCTTCTTTATAATTATGAAGGACTGTAGCTCAAAAGACATTATGAAATAATAAAACAGGTTTTATTTGTCACAAAGTTCACAGAACATGTTTAGAAATAAAAATATTACAATAAAATATATTAACAACAACAATAAATAACAAATATAAAATTGCAACCAACCAAAAGTGCCATACAGTAAAAAATACACCAGAATACTGTTTAATCATGGTGAACAACACTATAGGCTAGATTTCATTTGACTGGTAAGCTACTGCATGGGGCAGAAAGATATTTTTTGGGCCATTTTTAGCCAGAGCTGGAAATCTCAGTTTATTAACTGCCCAGTACTTCAGGGGTTTGTCTCTAACAATGTAAAGTAATCTCTCCTACAATAATACAAATAGAGCAATTTGTATTGGCAGAACAGTAGTAAACAATTTTTAGTTTAGTCTCCACTCCAGCTTTAAATGAAATGGGAACATGCAGTTTGAAAAAAACACCACAAGATAGCATGATGGGTAGTAAGTGGAGGTATCGGTTTAAGTATCGGTGCATTTGCACGAGTACAAGTACTCATGCAAGTACTTGGTATCGGTACCGATACCGATACTAGTATCGGTATCGGTGCAACCCTATTAAGGACCAAACAGAATAATTTTCGTTCCTTTCGAAACTTCAAGAGTGGCGCAGCTTCAGTTTCCTCTAATGCAAAACAAGAGGGAAATTTCGCCCAGTCCAAACTAGTCTGGAGACCTAACCAGGCTTGGAACAAGAGGAAGCAGGCCAAGAAACCTGCGGCTGCCTCTAAGACAGCATGAAGGAGTAGCCCCCCGATCCGGGACCGGATCTAGTAGGGGCAGACCTTCCCTCTTCGCCAGGCTTGGGCAAGAGACGTCCAGGATCCCTGGGCATTAGAGATTGTTTCCCAGGGATATCTTCTGGACTTCAAAACTTCATCTCCCAAGGGGAGATTTCATCTCTCACAATTATCTGTAAACCAGATAAAGAGAGAGGAATTCTTACATTGTTTTCAAGACCTAGTTATGGGAGTGATCCACCCAGTTCCAAAGGAGGAACAGAGGCAAGGCTTCTATTCAAATCTGTTTGTAGTTCCCAAGAAAGAGGGAACCTTCAGACCAATCTTAGATCTCAAGATCTTAAACAAATTTCTCAGGGTCCCATCCTTCAAGATGGAGACTATTCAAACCATCCTATCTATGATCCAGGAGGGTCAATATATGACTACCGTGGACTTAAAGGATGCTTATCTTCACATTCCGATACACAGAGATCATCATCAGTTTCTCAGGTTCGCCTTCCTAGACAGGCATTACCAGTTTGTGGCTCTTCCCTTTGGGTTAGCTACGGCACCAAGAATCTTTACGAAGGTTCTAGGGTCACTCCTAGCGGTCCTAAGGCCGCGGGGTATAGCAGTAGCCCCCTTACCTAGACGACATTCTGATACAGGCGTCGAATTTTCAAATCGCCAGGTCCCATACGGACATTGTTCTGGCATGCCTGAGGTCCTCATGGGTGGAAGGTGAACGAAGAAAAGAGTTCTCTATCCCCTCTCCACCAAGAGTTTCCTTCCTAGGAACTCTGATAGATTCTGTAGAAATGAAGATTTACCTGACTCGAGGCCAGGTTGTCAAAACTTCTAATTCCTGCCGTGTTCTTTACGCCATGTTCTTTATTCTACTTCTCGCCCTTCAGTGGCTCAGTGTATGGAAGTAATCGGCTTAATGGTAGCGGCAATGGACATAGTGCCGTTTACCCCGCCTACATCTCAGACCGCTGCAACTTTGCATGCTCAGTCAGTAGAATGGGGATTACACAGATTTGTCCCCTCTACTAAATCTGGATTCAAGAGACCAGGGATTCTCTTCTCTGGTGGCTATCTCTGGTCCATCTGTCCAAGGGTATGACCTTCCGCAGGCCAGATTGGGACAATAGTAACAACAGATGCCAGCCTTCTGGGCTCGGGTGCAGTCTGGAACTCCTGAAGGCTCAGGGCTCGTGGACTCAGGAGGAGGCACTCCTTCCGATAAACATTCTGGAACTAAGAGCGATATTCAATGCTCTTCAGGCTTGGCCTCAGCTTGCTGCGGTCAGGTTCATCAGATTTCAGTCGGACAATATCACGACTGTAGCCTATATCAACCATCAAGGGGGAACAAGGAGTTCCCTAGCAATGTTGGAGGTTTCAAAAATAATTCTATGGGCAGAGGTTCACTCTTGCCATCTATCAGCTATCCATATCCCAGGAGTAGAGAACTGGGAGGCGGATTTTCTAGGTCGGCAGACTTTTCATCCGGGGGAGTGGGAGCTCCATCCGGAGGTGTTTGCACAGTTGAATTCAACCTTTGGGGCAAACCAGAACTGGATCTCATGGTGTCTCGTCAGAACTCCAAGCTTCCTTGTTACGGATCCAGGTCCAGGGATCCCAAGGCAGCGCTGATAGATGCTCTAGCAGCGCCTTGGTCCCTTCAAAACCTGGCTTATGTGTTTCCACCGTTTCCTCTGCTCCCTCGTCTGATTGCCAAGATCAAGCAGGAGAGAGCTTCGTGATTTTGATAGCACCTGCGTGGCCATGCAGGACTTGGTATGCAGATCTGGTGGACATGTCATCCCTTCCACCATGGACTCTGCCGCTGAGGCAGACCTTCTACTTCAGGGTCCTTTCAACCATCCAAATCTATTTCTCTGCGTGCTGACTGCTTGGAGATTGAACGCTTGATTTTATCAAAGCGTGGTTTCTTCTGAGTCTGTCATGGATACCTTAATTCAGGCTTGAAAGCGGCGTCACCAGGAAAATCTATCATAAGATATGGTGTAGATTTCTTCATTGGTGTGAATCCAAAGGTTACTCATGGGGAGTAAGGTCAGGATTCCTAGGATATTATCTTTTCTCAAGAAGGATTGGAGAAGGGATTGTCAGCTGGTTCCTTAAAGGGACAGATTTCTGCTCTGTCTATTCTTTTGCACAAGCGTCTGGCTGATACTCCAGACGTTCAGGCGTTTTGTCAGGCTTTAGTTAGAATCAAGCCTGTGTTTAAACCTGTTGCTCCGCCATGGAGTTTAAATTTAGTTATTAAGGTTCTGCAAGGGGTTCCGTTTGAACCTTTGCATTCCATAGATATTAAACTTTTATCTTGGAAAGTTCTGTTTTTAGTAGCTATCTCCTTGGCTCGAAGAGTTTCGGAGTTATCTGCTTTACAATGTGATTCCCCTTATCTCATTTTCCATGCAGATAAGGTAGTGTTACGTACCAAACCTGGTTTTCTTCCTAAGGTGGTATCTAATAAAAATATCAATCAGGAGATTGTTGTTCCTTCACTATGTCCCTAATCCTTCTTCAAAGAAGGAACGTCTATTACACAATCTTGATGTGGTTCGTGCTTTAAAATTTTATTTACAAGCTACGAAGAATTTTCGTTCAAACATCTGCTTTGTTTGTGGTCTACTCTGGACAGAGGAAGAGGCCAAAAGGCTTCGGCAACTTCTCTTTCTTTTTGGCTAAGAAGTATAATCCGCTTAGCTTATGAGACTGCTGGCCAGCAGCCTCCTGAAAGGAATTACAGCTCATTCTACTAGAGCGGTAGCTTCCACATGGGCTTTTAAAAATGAGGCTCTGTTGAACAGATTTGTAAGGCGGGCGACTTGGTCTTCACTTCATACTTTTTCTAAATTCTACAAATTTGATACTTTTTGCTTCTTCGAAGACTATTTTTGGGAGAAAGGTCTTACAGGCAGTGGTGCCTTCCGTTTAAGCACCTGCCTTGTCCCTCCCTTCATCCGTGTCCTATAGCTTTGGTATTGGGTATCCCACAAGTAATGGATGAATCCGTGGGACTGGATACACCTTACAAGAGAAAACAAAATTTATGCTTACCTGATAAATTTATTTCTCTTGTGGTGTATCCAGTCCACGGCCCGCCTGTCATTTTAAGGGCAGGTGTTTTTTAATTTTTAAACTACAGTCACCACTGCACCCTATAGTTTCTCCTTTCTCTTGCTTGTCTTCGGTCGAATGTCTGGGAGTGGCAGTTAGGGGGAGGAGCTATATAGACAGCTCTGCTTGTGGGTGATCCTCTTGCAGCTTCCCTGTTGGGAAGGAGAATATCCTCACAAGTAATGGATGAATCCGTGGACTGGATACACCACAAGAGAAATAAATTTATCAGGTAAGCATAAATTTTGTTTTTTCCCATATTACTACTGGCATTTCGCTGTTGGCGAGGGGTTATTTGTCCGTATAAAAACTGTACTTAGCGGTTGGCGGCAGAGGGAAGTTAACTCTTTATTACTCCAGGTATGAGAGCAATAAAACACCTGTCTTGTACTGTCAGGGTAAAGAAAGGGAATTATCAGAAAGTATAAATCTTGTTTTCTTTTCTTATACTATTAAACCATTGACACCGAAATGACAGTGTTCATTTTTACCTGTTAATCACCAAGGACTGACACGTTTTCTTCTCCCACAGCTGGACAGACAGAATAAGGTGGCTGGAATCTTCCCACGACTCACAGTGAAGGACAAGTCCACATATGTAGAGTCATCCACAAACGTTTATGATAACGTTAGTACCTTTTTATTTACTTTCAATGAGAGATGTACACACGTTTTATAGACTTAACAAAATATTGTTCTTTCTTCCGTACATGCAGATGGCATTCCGCTACCTATCATGGATCCTCTTCCCGTTACTGGGCTGCTATATGGTCTACAGTTTACTGTATATGGAACACAAGAGCTGGTATTCCTGGGTATTAAGTTTGTTATATGGATTCCTCCTCACATTTGGTACGTGCACAAAAGGATTTGAGGGTTATAAAATGTGTTTTATTGTTACATCCAACACATTTTATATTGGGTGGCTAAAAACAAACTATTTATATGGACTGATCAAGTGATAAAATTACTTTGTGTTTTGGTAGCCGTATGGCACTATGCAGTAGCCAGATGGCTACTTGTTACTGAAGCTATCAAAAGTGCACATTAATTGCACAGTTTAACATAAAATGATTCAATGGTAATTTTGTGCTACAAACATTGAAAAAATGTATATTTGCTAATATTAGCATAATATTGGCTAAATCTTTAGCCAGGTGGTCGGTAAAATCAGATGGCTGGTGTGCCCATTTAAATAGGTACTGGGGAGAATGCGGCTTGTTAATGTAGGCCTGATTAATATTTCTATATAGCTTGGGTTTCTAACCTTTAAGAAGTAGGGGCTTTGGAACATATTTTCATCTATAGTTAGGGTTTTCTAATGCGTTACATGCTTTACCTTATTGCATGTTTAATGTCTTGTTGATTCTTACTTAAAGGGACACTAAACCCAAACATTTTTTTTCATGATTCAAGTAGAGAATTCAATTTTAACCCCTTAACGACCGAGGACGTGCAGGGTACGTCCTCTAAAGGGATGTCGGTTAACGAACCAAGGACGTACCTGCACGTCCTCGGTCTGGAACCGCAGCTGGAAGCGATCCTGATCACTTCCAGCTGCTTTCCCGGTTATTGCAGGATGCCTCGATATCGAGGCATCCTGCAATAACATTTTTTACCCCTCCGTGCAGAGAGAGCCACTCTGTGGCCCTCTCTGCACCGGACATCGATGCCGTATTCGTTGGTGGGTGGAGCTGAAGTGGGAGGCGGGTGGGGCGGCCATCGATGGCTTCTAAGTCTGAGAGGGGGGGCGGATCGCCGGGGGCGTGCATGGGTACGCGCGGGTCACGGTAGGCGGCTACACTACAGAAACATTTTTTTTGTATAAATGCCCATAAAAACATTAAAAAAAAAAATCTAAGGGATCTGGAGGGGGTGGGGGATTGGCTCTTGGGGGGGGGGGGGGAAGCTACACTAGCAGAAAAAAACAAAAAAAATTTAAGAAAAAACCCCAAAAATGTTTTTCTCTTACTTGGTGTATCCAGTCCACGGATTCATCCTTACTTGTGGGATATTCTCATTCCCTACAGGAAGTGGCAAAGAGAGCACACAGCAGAGCTGTCGCATATAGCTCCCCCTCAGGCTCCGCCCCCCCAGTCATTCTCTTGGCCGCTCTAACAAGTAGCATCTCCACGGGAGGGGTAAGTGAATGTGTGTTAGATTTGTAGTTTTTATTTCTTCAATCAAAAGTTTGTTATTTTAAAATAGTGCCGGTTTGTACTATTTACTCTGTGGCAGAAAGTGATGAAGATTTCTGCTGAGAGGAAAACGATTTTAGCATGTTGTAACTAAAATCCACTGCTGTTCCCACGCAGGACTGTTGAGCATCAGAAAACTTCAGTTTGGGGGAACAGTTTGCAGGCTTAACTGCTTTGAGGTATGTTTCAGTCATTTTTTTCTAGTCAAGACTTAGTAATGCTAGAAGACTGACAAGAATCCCCATGTGGGAAAGGTAAGCCATATTCTGAGACTTAGTATAGAAGGAAGGCTTATTTGAAAGGGCTCAAACACTGGTGGACACTGTTAAGGGGCAATCGATTATTTTTTAACAAAAATCTGATATTTATACAAGTTTATATTACATTTGAAACACTTTTTTGGGGTTTATTCCGCATGGCATCTATTTAGAACACCTATTTTGGCTTGGGAAGGCCCCACATCCTCAGAGTGAAGAGGGAGAGGGCCTGAAATTCGCGCCTCAGTTGCGCAGTTGATTTTACAGACAGCTTCATGCAGCTCCATGTGAAGAGTCCAGAGATTACTTGAGGACTTCAGAGAGGCTTATTTTTGATTAAAACTAATCCCCCAAGGAAGGTAGGACCACAGCAGAGAGGCTGTGGCATGGTGCTTAGCTTTAATTTGCTCCGGTTTGGGCAGTAAGGGGTTAATTGACTTGAATTTGCTGTGCAATCATTTCAAAGCATTAGGATCATATGGTGAAAATTTCATAAAGATTGGATGATTTTTGGAGATTTAGTAAAAAAGTGGTGCGCTTTTTATTATTTAAAAGGCACAGTACCGTTTTTTCAAAATTGTATTTACTGTATTTGAGTGCTGTCTAAGTCTGTTTAACATGTCTGAGCCTACTGATAGACCTTGTTCTATGTGTTTAAAAGCCATGGCGGTACCCCCTTTACATTTGAGTTTAAATGTGTGCTAAGGTATCTAAACATTTTAAAGACCCATGCAGTGACACTTAAAAATGTAGCCCAAGATGATTCTTTAACGGAAGGTAACGAGGATAGTCCTCCTTCCTCTCCCCATGTGTCAACCACCAGTTACGCCCCGCGCAAGCGATGCCTTAGTACCTCTAGCGCATTGGCCCCTATTACCTTACAACAATTAGCAGCAGTCATGGATAATTCCCTTGCGCATTTCTATCCAAACTGCCAGTTTTTTTCCAAAAAGCGTGATAGCTCAGTTTTTAAGCACAGAGGATGAGCAACTCAGAAGCTTTGGATGATTTTATCCGTTGTACCCTCACAACACTCTGAAGTGGCAGTGAGGGATGTGCTGTCCGAGGGAGAAATTTCTGACGCAGGAAAGGTTTTCAGCGGGCAGAATCAGATTCCTTAGCGTTTAAATTTAAGCTGGAACACCTCCGCGTACTGCTTAAGGCTGGTTTTAGCTACGCTGGATGATTTCCCAGAAAAAATTGTGTAAAATGGACAAGTTTCTAGAAGTCCCTGTATACACTGAGGCTGTTTCCGATCCCGAAGAGGGTGGCGGATATTGTGACTAGGGAGTGGGAGAGACCAGGTGTACCTTTTGTTCCCCCCCCCTATCTTTAAGAAATGTTCCCCATAAATGACCCCCAGGCGGGACGCGTGGCAGACGGTCCCTAAGGTAGAGGGAGCGGTTTCAACACTAGCCAAGCGCAACAACCATACCAAATAGAAGACAGTTGTGCTTTCAAAGATCCTATGGATAAAAAATTAGGTTTACTAAAGAAAATATTTGTTCAACAAGGTTTCCTTCTTCAACCGATTGCCTGCATTATTCCTGTAAACTACTGCAGCGGCTTTCTGGTTTTGAGGCACTGGAGGGAGTCGCTCCAGAGAGAAGCTTCATATGACGAAGTCATGGATAGAATTCATGGTCTAAAGCTGGCTAATTCCTTTATCACAGATGCCGCTTTCCAATTAGCCTAAGTTAGCGGCGAAAAATTCTGGTTTTGCCATGATGGCGCGGAGAGCGCTTTGGCTCAAATCGTGGTCGGCTGACGTGTCGTCCAAAACAAAACTATTAAATATTCCTTTCAAGGGAAAGACCCTATTCGGCCCAGAATTGAAGAAATTATTTCGGATATCAATGGGGGGAAAGGGCCATGCTCTTCCACAAGATAGACCATTTAAGGCCAAAAACAAGGCTAATTTTCGCTCCTTTCGCCAACTTCAGGAGCGGACCTGATTCAACCTCTGCAACCGCAAAGCAGGAGGGTAACTCTCCCAGCCCAAGCAACCTGGAAGCCTTTGCAGGGCTGGAACAAGGGTAAGCAGGCCAAGAAGCCTGCGGCTGCTACCAAGACAGCATGAAGGGGTAGCCCCCGATCCGGGGACCGGATCTGGTAGGGGGCCAGACTTTCTCTCTTTGCTCAGGCTTGGGCAAGAGATGTTCCAGATCCCTGGGCATTAGAAATTGTTGCTCAGGGGTATCTTCTAGAATTCAAGGGACTCTCCTCCAAGGGAAGGTTCCACATTTCTCGTTTGTCTTCAGACCAAACAAAGAAACAGGCGTTCTTACGCTGTGTAGAAGATCTTCTAAAAATGGGAGTGATACACCCAGTTCCAATTGCAGAACAAGGACTGTGATTTTACTCAAACCTGTTTGTAGTTCCCAAAAAGGAAGGAACTTTCAGGCCAATCCTGGATCTAAAAATTCTAAACAAATTCCTCAGAGTTCCATCTTTCAAAATGGAAACCATTCGGACAATCTTACCGATGATCCAGGAAGGTCAATATATGACTACCGTGGATCTAAAGGATGCGTACCTACATATTCCTATCCACCCAAGATCATCATCAGTTCCTAAGGTTCGCCTTTCTGGACATGCATTACCAGTTCGTGGCCCTTCCTTTCGGGTTGGCCAGCGCTCCCAGAATTTTCACAAAGGTGCTAGGGTCCCTTCTAGCGGTACTAAGACCGCGGGGCATTGCAGTAGCACCTTACCTAGACAACATTTTAATACAGGCATCGTCTTTTCACAGAGCTAAGGCTCATACGGACATTGTTCTGGCCTTTCTAAGTCTCACGGGTGGAAGGTGAACGTAGAAAAAGAGTTCTCTGTCCCCGCTCACAAGGGTTCCCTTCCTGGGAACACTAATAGACTCGGTAGAAATGAAAATATTTCTGACAGAGGTCAGGAAGTCAAAGCTTTTAACTACTTGCCGAGTTCTTCATTCTATTCCTCGGCCTTCTGTGGCTCAGTGCATAGAGGTAATCGGATTAATGGTTGCGGCAATGGACGTTGTCCCCTTTTGCCCGAATTCATCTCAGACGTTGTCCCCTTTTGCCCGAATTCATCTCAGACCACTACAACTGTGCACTGCTCAAACAGTGGAATGGGAGATTATGCAGATTTGTCTCCTCAAATACAAATGGACAGAAAACCAGAGACTCTCTTCTCTGGTGGTTGTCTCCAGGATCACCTGTCTCAGGGAAATGTGCCTTCCGCAGACCGGAGTGGATCATTGTCACGACCGATGCCAGTTTGTTAGGTGGGGTGCTGTCTGGGACTCCCTGAAAGCTCAGGGCCTATGGTCTCGGGAAGAATCCTCTTCTCCCGATAAACATTTGGAACTGAGAGAGATATTCAATACGCTCCAGGCATGGCCTCAACTAGCGGAGGCGAAATTCATCAAATGGGCGGAGGATCACTCCTGCACCCTATCTGCTATTCAATCCCAGGAGTAGACAACTGGGAGGGCGGATTTTCTGAGTCGTCAGACTTTTCACCCGGGGGGTGGGAACTCCAACCGGAGGTTTTTGCTCAGCTGACCCAGCTATGGGGCATTCCGGAATTGGATCTGATGGCGTCCTGTCAGAACACCAAACTTCCCCTTTACGGATCCAGGTCCAGGTATCCCAAGGCGGCATTGATAGATGCTCTAGTAGCACCTTGGTCATTCAGTCTAGCTTATGTCTTTCCACCGTTTCCTCTTCTCCCTCGGCTAGTAGCCAGAATCAAACAGGAGAAGGCTTCGGTAATTCTGATAGCGCCTGCGTGGCCACGCAGGACTTGGTATGCAGACCTAGTGGACATGTCATCGGTTCCACCATGGACACTGCCATCGAGGCAGGATCTTCTAATACAGGGTCCATTCAAGCATCCAAATCTAGTTTCTCTGCATCTGACTGCTTGGAGATTGAACGCTTAATTCTAGCTAAGCGTGGGTTCTCTGAATCAGTTATTGATACTTTAATCCAGGCCAGAAAGCCTGTCACCAGGAAAATTTACCATAAGATATGGCGGAAATATCTTTGTTGGTGTGAACCCAAGGGTTACTCGTGGAGTAAAGTTAGGATTCCCAGGATTTTGTCTTTTCTCCAAGAAGGATTGGAGAAAGGATTGTCAGCTAGTTCCTTAAAGGGACAGATATCTGCTCTGTCTATCCTGTTACACAAGCGGCTGGCAGCAGTAACCAGACGTTCAGGCGTTTGCTCAGGCTTTAGTTAGAATCAAGCCTGTCTATAAACCTGTGGCTCCTCCATGGAGTCTTAATTTAGTTCTTTCAGTTCTTCAAGGGGTTCCGTTTGAACCTTTACATTCCCATAGATATTAAGTTATTATCTTGGAAAGTTTTGTTTTTGGTAGCTATTCTTCTGCTCGGAGAGTTCAGAATTGTCTGCTTTGCAGTGTGATTCACCCTATCTGGTGTTCCATGCAGATAAGGTTGTTTTGCGTACCAAACCTGGTTTTCTTCCGAAAGTTGTTTCTAATAAGAATATTAACCAGGAAATCATTGTTCCTTCTCTGTGTCCTAATCCAGTTTCGAAGAAGGAACGACTATTACACATTCTTGATGTGGTTCGGGCTTTAAAAATTCTATTTAAAAGCAACTAAGATTTCAGGACCAAACATCATCCTTGTTTGTTGTCTATTCTGGTAAGAGGAGAGGTCAGAAAGCGACTGCTACCTCTCTTTCCTTCTGGCTGAAAAGCATCATCCGATTGGCTTATGAGACTGCTGGCCAGCAGCTTCCTGAAACAATTACTGCTCATTCTACCAGAGCAGTGGCTTCCACATGGGCCTTCAAGAATGAGGCTTCTGTTGGACAGATTTGTAAGGCAGCGACTTGGTCTTCACTGCATACTTTTGCCAAATTTTACAAATTCGATACTTTCGCTTCTTCGGAGGCTATTTTTGGAGAAAGGTTTTGCAAGCAGTGGTGCCTTCCGTTTAGGTTACCTGACTTGTTCCCTCCCTTCATCCGTTGTCCTAAAGCTTTGGTATTGGTATCCCACAAGTAAGGATGAATCCGTGGACTGGATACACCAAGTAGAGAAAACATAATTTATGCTTACCTGATAAATTACTTTCTCTTCGGTTTTATCCAGTCCACGGCCCGCCCTGGCAATTAAGTCAGGTTCAAATTTATTTTTGTAAAACTACAGTCACCACTGCACCCTATGGTTTCTCCTTTTTCTCCTAACCGTCGGTCGAATGACTGGGGGGGCTGAGCCTGAGGGGGGAGCTATATGGACAGCTCTGCTGTGTGCTCTCTTTGCCACTTCCTGTAGGGAATGAGAATATCCCACAAGTAAGGATGAATCCGTGGGACTGGATACACCGTAAGAGAAAGTAATTTATCAGGTAAGCATAAATTCTGTTTTTTATTTGCAAACTGGTAACTGGCAGACAGCTGCCAGTACCCAATATGGCCCCCAATAAGGCAGAAGGGGAGGGTTAGAGAGCTTCTTTGGGGGGACCTTTTATTTTAGTACTGGCAGACTTTCTGCCAGTACTTAAGATGGCGGGGACAATTGTGCGGTGGGGGAGGGAAGAGAGCTCTTTGGAGGGATCAGGGGGTCTGATGTGTCAGGTGGAAGCTGATCTCTACACTAAAGCTAAAATTAACCCTACAAGCTCCCTACAAGCTACCTAATTAACCCCTTCACTGCTGGGCATAATTCACGTGTTGTGTGCAGTGGCTTTTAGCGGCTTTCTATTACCAAAAAGCAACGCCAAAAGCCATATATGTCTGCTATTTCTGAACAAAGGGATCCCAGAGAAGCATTTACAACCATTTGTGCCATAATTGCACAATCTGTTTGTAAATGATTTCAATGAGAAACCTAAAATTTGGAAAAATGGAACGTTTTTTTTTTATTTGATCGCATTTGGCGGTGAAATGGTGGCATGAAATATACCAAAATGGGCCTAGATCAATACTTTGGGATGTCTACTAAAAAAAAAAATATGTACATGTCAAGGGATATTCAGGGATTCCTGACAGATATCAGTGTCCCAATGTAACTAGCGCTAATTTTGAAAAAAAGTGGTTTGGAAATAGCAAAGTGCTACTTGTATTTATTGCCCTATAACTTGCAAAAAAGCAAAGAACATGTAAACATTGTGTATTCTAAACTCAGGACAAAATTTAGAAACTATTTAGCATGGGTGTTTTTTGGTGATTGTAGATGTGTAACAGATTTTAGAAAACGTGTGTTTTTTTCCAATTTTTCCTCATATTTTATAATTTTTTTTATAGTAAATTATAAGAAATTTTTTTTCTCCATTTAATGGCGAGAAAAATGGTATATAATATGTGTGGGTACAGTAAACGAGTAAGAGGAAAATTACAGCTAAACACAAACACCGCAGAAATGTAAAAATAGCCCTGGTCCCAAACGGACAGAAAATGGAAAAGTGCTGTGGTCCTTAAGGGGTTAAACAACATTCCAATTTACTTCTATTACCTAATTTGCTTAAGTATTTAGATATCCTTTGTTGAAGAAATTGCAATGCACATCGGTGAGCCAATCACATGAAGCATCTATGTGCAGCAACCATTCAGCAGCTACTGAGCCTATCTAGATATGCTTTTCAGCCAAGTATATCAAGAGAATGAAGCAAATTAGATAAAAGAAGTAAATTAGAAAGTTCTTTAAAATTGCATGTTCTTTCTAAATCATGAAAGAAAAAAATTTGGGTTTCATGTCCCTTTAAGCATATTAATGTATCTACGTAATCTGATAATGGCTGTGTCTTTAATGGGACATTCCGGTCAAATGCGCTTAGATGAATTACATTCTAAATAGAAACATATTTACACTATACAGATATTAACAAAAATGCTTTTAGTAAAAGTTATCACTGTTTTATTGTTAGAATGTTTCTCTGCACGTGCATGTGAGGCATAGCTAGATATTCTCAGTGCATCAGCATTACAAATATAGCTGCTCAGAGCATGAGTGGGGCTTGTATTATACCAGCAATTAACAAACTGAGTAATTACCAGGTGATATAAGCCCGTAGGCTGTCTGAGCAAGTGTTGTGTATAACATGCTGGTGCACGGTGGATACTTAAATACTCTCGTGCAACAGCTATAGCTTTTACTTCAAGCATTTTAGCTACTACGTGTATATTGCTATTACGTGAAATGCTGTAATGTCCCTTTAAGTTCTGTTTAGTTTGAAGCACAAACCTCAGTATAATGTTGTACCCGTGTGTTTTGTATTAGTATAATGTTGTACCTGTGTGTTTTGTATTAGTATAATGTTGTTACCTGTGTGTTTTGTATAAGTATAATGTTGTACCTGTGTGTTTTGTATAAGTATAATGTTGTACCTGTGTGTTTTGTATTAGTATAATGTTGTACCTGTGTGTTTTGTATTAGTATAATGTTGTACCTGTGTGTTTTGTATTAGTATAATGTTGTACCTGTGTGTTTTGTATAAGTATAATGTTGTACCTGTGTGTTTTGTATTAGTATAATGTTGTACCCGTGTGTTTTGTATTAGTATAATGTTGTACCTGTGTGTTTTGTATTAGTATAATGTTGTTACCTGTGTGTTTTGTATAAGTATAATGTTGTACCTGTGTGTTTTGTATAAGTATAATGTTGTACCTGTGTGTTTTGTATTAGTATAATGTTGTACCTGTGTGTTTTGTATTAGTATAATGTTGTACCTGTGTGTTTTGTATTAGTATAATGTTGTACCTGTGTGTTTTGTATTAGTATAATGTTGTACCTGTGTGTTTTGTATTAGTATAATGTTGTACCTGTGTGTTTTGTATTAGTATAATGTTGTACCCGTGTGTTTTGTATTAGTATAATGTTGTACCTGTGTGTTTTGTATTAGTACAACAAACAAGCTTTATATCGTTTTGTGTCAGTATAATGTTGTACCTGTGTGTTTTGTATTAGTATAATGTTGTACCCATGTGTTTTGTATTAGTATAATGTTGTACCTGTGTGTTTTGTATTAGTATAATGTTGTACCTTTGTGTTTTGTATTAGTATAATGTTGTACCCGTGTGTTTTGTATTAGTATAATGTTGTACCTGTGTGTTTTGTATTAGTATAATGTTGTACCTGTGTGTTTTGTATTAGTATAATGTTGTACCTGTGTGTTTTGTATTAATATAATGTTGTACGTGTGTTTTGTATTAGTATAATGTTGTACCTGTGTGTTTTGTATTAGTATAATGTTGTACCTGTGTGTTTTGTATTAGTATAATGTTGTACCTGTGTGTTTTGTATTAGTATAATGTTGTACCTGTGTGTTTTGTATTAGTATAATGTTGTACCCGTGTGTTTTGTATTAGTATAATGTTGTACCCGTGTGTTTTGTATTAGTATAATGTTGTACCTGTGTGTTTTGTATTAGTATAATGTTGTACCTGTGTGTTTTGTATTAGTATAATGTTGTACCTGTGTGTTTTGTATTAGTATAATGTTGTACCTTTGTGTTTTGTATTAGTATAATGTTGTACCTGTGTGTTTTGTATAGTATAATGTTGTACCTGTGTGTTTTGTATTAGTATAATGTTGTACCTGTGTGTTTTGTATTAGTATAATGTTGTACTGTGTGTTTTGTATTAGTATAATGTTGTACCCGTGTGTTTTGTATTAGTATAATGTTGTACCCCGTGTGTTTTGTATTAGATAATGTTGTACCCCGTGTGTTTTTGTATTAGTATAATGTGTCGTACCCCGTGTGTTTTGTATTAGTATATTGTTGTACCCCGTGTGTTTTGTATGTAGTATAATGTTGTACCCCGTGTGTCTTTGTATTAGTATAATGTGTATACCCCGTGTGTTTTGTATTAGTACAACAAATGCGCACGCACACACACACACACACACACACATACATACATATATATATATATATATATATATACTTATATATATATATACCACACACACATACACTCTCTCTGTCTCTCTCTCTCTCTCTCACACAAACACACACCACACACCACACACACACCTCACACACACACCACACACACACCACACACACACACACACACACACATACATACACACATACATACACACACATATACACACACACTCTCACACACATATACACACACACTCTCACACACACTCTCACACTCTCTCTCTCACACACACACACACACTCTCTCTCTCTCTCTCTCTCTCTCTCTCACACTCACACACACGCGCGCGCACACACATATATACACACACACACAGATACACATACACATACACATACACATACACACATACACATACACACATACATATATATATATATATATATATATATATATACATACATACATACATACATACACACACACACACACACACACACACACACACACACACATACACACACACACACACACACACTATATAATCTCATTTGTTAGGATTCTGTACTAATCTTTGTTTTGCTTTAGGGTTTATCACAATGACCCCACAACTCTTCATCAACTACAAGCTGAAGTCCGTGGCTCACTTGCCGTGGAGGATGCTCACCTACAAAGCTCTGAATACATTTATTGATGATCTCTTTGCATTTGTTATTAAAATGCCCATGATGTATAGAATCGGTTGTCTGAGAGATGGTGAGAAACTATGTAATCCCTTATAGCTGGGGGTGTATGCTATTACTGACAGTCAGAGAGACAATGACACTATATTATCCCTTATAGCTGGTGGTCTATTCTATTACTGACAGTCTGAGAGACAGTGACACTATATAATCCCTTATAGCTGGGGGTGTATTATATTACTGACAGTCTGAGAGACAGTGACACTATATAATCCCTTATAGCTGGTGGTGTATTCTATTACTGACAGTCTGAGAGACCCTGACACTATATAATCCTTTATAGCTGGTGTTGTATTCTATTACTGACAGTCTGAGAGACAGTGACACTATATAATCCTTTATAGCTGGTGGTGTATTATATTACTGACAGTCTGAGAGACAGTGACACTATATAATCCCTTATAGCTGGTGGTGTATTATATTACTGACAGTCTGAGAGACAGTGACACTATATAATCCCTTATAGCTGGTGGTGTATTATATTACTCGACAGCTCTGAGAGACATGACACTATATAATCCCTTATAGCTGGTGGTGTATTATATACTGACAGTCTGAGAGACAGTGACACATATATTATCCCTTATAGCTGGTGGTGTATTATATTACTGACAGTCTGAGGACAGTGACACTATATAATCCCTTATAGCTGGTGGTGTATTATATTACCTGACAGTCTGAGAGACAGTGACACTATATTATCCCTTATACCTGGTGGTGTATTATATTACTGACCAGTCTGAGAGACCAGTGACACTTTAATAATCCCTTATAGCTGGTGGTGTATTCTATTACTGACAGTCTGAGAGACAGTGACACTATATAATCCCTTATAGCTGGTGGTGTATTAATATTACTCGACAGTCAGAGAGACAGTGACACTATATAATCCCTTATAGCTGGTGGTGTATTAT
The DNA here is from genome assembly GCF_027579735.1 of Bombina bombina. Lineage (NCBI taxonomy): Eukaryota > Metazoa > Chordata > Amphibia > Anura > Bombinatoridae > Bombina > Bombina bombina. The sequence goes on along the minus strand of NW_026511258.1, from coordinate 294,304 downwards.
ATTACTGACAGTCAGAGAGACAGTGACACTATATAATCCCTATAGCTGGTGGTGTATTATATTACTGACAGTCTGAGAGACAGTGACACTATATAATCCCTTATAGCTGGGTGGTGTATTATATTACTGACAGTCTGAGAGACAGTGACACTATATAATCCCTTATACAGGTGGTGTATTTATTTACTGACAAGTCTGAGAGACAGTGACACTATATAATCCTTATAGCTGGTGGTGTATTCATATACTGACAGTCTGAGAGACAGTGACACTATATAATCCCTTATAGCTGGTGGTGTATTATATTACTGACAGTCAGAGAGACCCTGACACTATATAATCCCTTATAGCTGGGGGTGTATTATATTACTGACAGTCTGAGAGACAGTGACACTATATAATCCCTTATAGCTGGGGGTGTATTATATTACTGACAGTCTGAGAGACAGTGACACTATATAATCCCTTATAGCTGGTGGTGTATTATATTACTGACAGTCTGAGAGACAGTGACACTATATAATCCCTTATAGCTGGTGGTGTATTCTATTACTGACAGTCTGAGAGACAGTGACACTATATAATCCTTTATAGCTGGTGGTGTATTATATTACTGACAGTCTGAGAGACAGTGACACTATATAATCCCTTATAGCTGGTGGTGTATTCTATTACTGACAGTCTGAGAGACAGTGACACTATATAATCCCTTATAGCTGGTGGTGTATTATATTACTGACAGTCTGAGAGACAGTGACACTATATAATCCCTTATAGCTGGTGGTGTATTCTATTACTGACAGTCTGAGAGACAGTGACACTATATAATCCCTTATAGCTGGTGGTCTATTCTATTACTGACAGTCTGAGAGACAGTGACACTATATAATCCCTTATAGCTGGTGTTGTATTATATTACTGACAGTCTGAGAGACAGTGACACTATATAATCCCTTATAGCTGGTGGTGTATTCTATTACTGACAGTCTGAGAGACAGTGACACTATATAATCCCTTATACCTGGTGTTGTATTATATTACTGACAGTCTGAGAGACAGTGACACTATATAATCCCTTATAGCTGGTGTTGTATTATATTACTGACAGTCTGAGAGACAGTGACACTATATAATCCCTTATAGCTGGTGTTGTATTATATTACTGACAGTCTGAGAGACAGTGACACTATATAATCCCTTATAGCTGGTGGTGTATTATATTACTGACAGTCTGAGAGACAGTGACACTATATAATCCCTTATAGCTGGTGGTGTATTATATTACTGACAGTCTGAGAGACAGTGACACTATATAATCCCTTATACCTGGTGGTGTATTATATTACTGACAGTCTGAGAGACAGTGACACTATATAATCCCTTATAGCTGCGTGGTGTATTATATTACTGACAGTCTGAGAGACAGTGACACTATATAATCCCTTTATAGCTGGTGGTGTATTCTATTACTGACAGTCTGAGAGACAGTAACACTATATAATCCTTTATAGCTGGTGTTGTATTATATTACTGACAGTCTGAGAGACAGTGACACTATATAATCCCTTATAGCTGGTGATGTATTATATTACTGACAGTCTGAGAGACAGTGACACTATATAATCCCTTATAGCTGGTGTTGTATTATATTACTGACAGTCTGAGAGACAGTGACACTATATAATCCCTTATAGCTGGTGGTATTCTATTACTGACAGTCTGAGAGACAGTGACACTATATAATCCCTTATAGCTGGTGTGTATTATATTACTGACAGTCTGAGAGACAGTGACACTATATAATCCCTTATAGCTGGTGGTGTATTATATTACTGACAGTCTGAGAGACAGTGACACTATATAATCCCTTATAGCTGGTGGTGTATTATATTACTGACAGTCTGAGAGACAGTGACACTATATAATCCCTTATAGCTGGTGGTGTATTCATATTACTGACAGTCTGAGAGACAGTGACACTATATAATCCCTTATAGCTGGTGGTGTATTATATTACTGACAGTCTGAGAGACAGTGACACTATATAATCCCTTATAGCTGGTGTTGTATTATATTACTGACAGTCTGAGAGACAGTGACACTATATAATCCCTTATAGCTGGTGTTGTATTATATTACTGACAGTCTGAGAGACAGTGACACTATATAATCCCTTATAGCTGGTGTGTATTATATTACTGACAGTCTGAGAGACAGTGACACTATATAATCCCTTATAGCTGGTGGTGTATTATATTACTGACAGTCTGAGAGACAGTGACACTATATAATCCCTTATAGCTGGGTGGTGTATTCTATTACTGACAGTCTGAGAGACAGTGACACTATATAATCCCTTATAGCTGGTGTTGTATTATATTACTGACAGTCTGAGAGACAGTGACACTATATAATCCCTTATAGCTGGTGGTGTATTATATTACTGACAGTCTGAGAGACAGTGACACTATATAATCCCTTATAGCTGGTGGTGTATTCTATTACTGACAGTCTGAGAGACAGTGACACTATATAATCCCTTATAGCTGGTGGTGTATTCTATTACTGACAGTCTGAGAGACAGTGACACTATATAATCCCTTATAGCTGGTGGTGTATTATATTACTGACAGTCTGAGAGACAGTGACACTATATAATCCCTTATAGCTGGTGGTGTATTATATTACTGACAGTCTGAGAGACAGTGACACTATATAATCCCTTATAGCTGGTGGTGTATTCTATTACTGACAGTCTGAGAGACAGTGACACTATATAATCCCCTTATAGCTGGTGGTGTATTCTATTACTGACAGTCTGAGAGACAGTGACACTATATAATCCCTTATAGCTGGTGGTGTATTATATTACTGACAGTCTGAGAGACAGTGACACTATATAATCCCTTATAGCTGGTGTTGTATTATATTACTGACAGTCTGAGAGACAGTGACACTATATAATCCTTTATAGCTGGTGTTGTATTCTATTACTGACAGTCTGAGAGACAGTGACACTATATAATCCCTTATAGCTGGTGATGTATTATATTACTGACAGTCTGAGAGACAGTGACACTATATAATCCCTTATAGCTGGTGATGTATTATATTACTGACAGTCTGAGAGACCAGTGACACTATATAATCCCTTATAGCTGGTGGTGTATTCTATTACTGACAGTTCTGAGAGACAGTGACACCTATATAATCCCTTATAGCTGGTGGTGTATTATATACTGACAGGTTCTGAGAGGACAGTGACACTATATTATCCCTTATAGCTGGTGGTGTATTATTATTACTGACAGTCTGAGAGACAGTGACACTATATAATCCCTTATAGCTGGTGTTGTATTATATTACTGACAGTCTGAGAGACAGTGACACTATATAATCCCTTATAGCTGGTGTTGTATTCTATTACTGACAGTCTGAGAGACAGTGACACTATATAATCCCTTATAGCTGGTGGTGTATTCTATTACTGACAGTCTGAGAGACAGTGACACTATATAATCCCTTATAGCTGGTGGTGTATTATATTACTGACAGTCTGAGAGACAGTGACACTATATAATCCCTTATAGCTGGTGGTGTATTCTATTACTGACAGTCTGAGAGACAGTGACACTATATAATCCCTTATAGCTGGTGGTGTATTATATTACTGACAGTCTGAGAGACAGTGACACTATATAATCCCTTATAGCTGGTGGTGTATTATATTACTGACAGTCTGAGAGACAGTGACACTATATAATCCCTTATAGCTGGTGGTTGTATTATATTACTGACAGTCTGAGAGACAGTGACACTATATAATCCCTTATAGCTGGTGGTGTATTCTATTACTGACAGTCTGAGAGACAGTGACACTATATAATCCCTTATAGCTGGTGTTGTATTATATTACTGACAGTCTGAGAGACAGTGACACTATATAATCCCTTATAGCTGGTGGTGTATTCTATTACTGACAGTCTGAGAGACAGTGACACTATATAATCCCTTATAGCTGGTGTTGTATTATATTACTGACAGTCTGAGAGACAGTGACACTATATAATCCCTTATAGCTGGTGGTGTATTATATTACTGACAGTCTGAGAGACAGTGACACTATATAATCCTTTATAGCTGGTGTTGTATTATATTACTGACAGTCTGAGAGACAGTGACACTATATAATCCCTTATAGCTGGTGGTGTATTATATTACTGACAGTCTGAGAGACAGTGACACTATATAATCCCTTATAGCTGGTGGTGTATTCTATTACTGACAGTCTGAGAGACAGTGACACCTTTATAATCCCTTATAGCTGGTGGTGTATTATATTACTGACAGTCTGAGAGACAGTGACACTATATAATCCCTTATAGCTGGTGGTGTATTATATTACTGACAGTCTGAGAGACAGTGACACTATATAATCCCTTATAGCTGGTGTTGTATTATATTACTGACAGTCTGAGAGACAGTGACACTATATAATCCCTTATAGCTGGTGGGTGTATTATATTACTGACAGTCTGAGAGACAGTGACACTATATAATCCCTTATAGCTGGTGGTGTATTCTATTACTGACAGTCTGAGAGACAGTGACACTATATAATCCCTTATAGCTGGTGGTGTATTATATTACTGACAGTCTGAGAGACAGTGACACTATATAATCCCTTATAGCTGGTGGTGTATTCTATTACTGACAGTCTGAGAGACAGTGACACTATATAATCCCTTATAGCTGGTGGTGTATTATATTACTGACAGTCTGAGAGACAGTGACACTATATTATCCCTTATAGCTGGTGTTGTATTATATTACTGACAGTCTGAGAGACAGTGACACTATATAATCCCTTATAGCTGGTGTTGTATTATATTACTGACAGTCTGAGAGACAGTGACACTATATAATCCCTTATAGCTGGTGGTGTATTCTATTACTGACAGTCCTGAGAGACAGTGACACTATATAATTCCCTTATAGCTGGTGGTGTATTATATTACTGACAGTCTGAGAGACAGTGACACTATATAATCCCTTATAGCTGGTGGTGTATTATATTACTGACAGTCTGAGAGACAGTGACACTATATAATCCCTTATAGCTGGTGGTGTATTCTATTACTGACAGTCTGAGAGACAGTGACACTATATAATCCCTTATAGCTGGTGTTGTATTATATTACTGACAGTCTGAGAGACAGTGACACTATATAATCCCTTATAGCTGGTGGTGTATTATATTACTGACAGTCTGAGAGACAGTGACACTATATAATCCCTTATAGCTGGTGGTGTATTATATTACTGACAGTCTGAGAGACAGAGACACTATATAATCCCTTATAGCTGGTGGTGTATTCTATTACTGACAGTCTGAGAGACAGTGACACTATATAATCCCTTATAGCTGGTGTTGTATTATATTACTGACAGTCTGAGAGACAGTGACACTATATAATCCCTTATAGCTGGTGGTGTATTCTATTACTGACAGTCTGAGAGACAGTGACACTATATAATCCCTTATAGCTGGTGGTGTATTATATTACTGACAGTCTGAGAGACAGTGACACTATATTATCCCTTATAGCTGGTGGTGTATTCTATTACTGACAGTCTGAGAGACAGTGACACTATATAATCCCTTATAGCTGGTGGTGTATTATATTACTGACAGTCTGAGAGACAGTGACACTATATAATCCCTTATAGCTGGTGGTGTATTATATTACTGACAGTCTGAGGAGACAGTGACACTATATAATCCCTTATAGCTGGTGTTGTATTCTATTACTGACAGTCTGAGAGACAGTGACACTATATAATCCCTTATAGCTGGTGGTGTATTCTATTACTGACAGTCTGAGAGACAGTGACACTATATAATCCCTTATAGCTGGTGTTGTATTATATTACTGACAGTCTGAGAGACAGTGACACTATATAATCCCTTATAGCTGGTGGTTGTATTATATTACTGACAGTCTGAGAGACAGTGACACTATATAATCCTTTTAAGCTGGTGTGTGTATTATATTACTGACAGTCTGAGAGACAGTGACACTATATAATCCCTTATAGCTGGTGGGTGTATTCTATTACTGACAGTCTGAGAGACAGTGACACTATATATTCCCTTATAGCTGGTGGTGTATTATATTACAGACAGTCTGAGAGACAGTGACACTATATAATCCAGTTATAGCTGGGTGGTGTATTATATTACTGACAGTCTGAGAGACAGTGACACTATATAATCCCTTATAGCTGGGTGGTGTATTATATTACTGACAGTCTGAGAGACAGTGACACTATATAATCCCTTATAGCTGGTGGTGTATTATATTACTGACAGTCTGAGAGACAGTGACACTATATAATCCCTTATAGCTGGTGGTGTATTATATTACTGACAGTCTGAGAGACAGTGACACTATATAATCCCTTATAGCTGGTGGTGTATTATATTACTGACAGTCTGAGAGACAGTGACACTATATAATCCCTTATAGCTGGTGTTGTATTATATTACTGACAGTCTGAGAGACAGTGACACTATATAATCCCTTATAGCTGGTGGTGTATTATATTACTGACAGTCTGAGAGACAGTGACACTATATAATCCCTTATAGCTGGTGGTGTATTATATTACTGACAGTCTGAGAGACAGTGACACTATATAATCCCTTATAGCTGGTGTTGTATTATATTACTGACAGTCTGAGAGACAGTGACACTATATAATCCCTTATAGCTGGTGGTGTATTATATTACTGACAGTCTGAGAGACAGTGACACTATATAATCCCTTATAGCTGGTGGTGTATTATATTACTGACAGTCTGAGAGACAGTGACACTATATAATCCCTTATAGCTGGTGGTGTATTATATTACTGACAGTCTGAGAGACAGTGACACTATATAATCCCTTATAGCTGGTGGTGTATTCTATTACTGACAGTCTGAGAGACAGTGACACTATATAATCCCTTATAGCTGGTGGTGTATTATATTACTGACAGTCTGAGAGACAGTGACACTATATAATCCTTATAGCTGGTGTTGTATTATATTACTGACAGTCTGAGAGACAGTGACACTATATAATCCCTTATAGCTGGTGGTGTATTCTATTACTGACAGTCTGAGAGACAGTGACACTATATAATCCCTTATAGCTGGTGGTGTATTCTATTACTGACAGTCTGAGAGACAGTGACACTATATAATCCCTTATAGCTGGTGTTGTATTCTATTACTGACAGTCTGAGAGACAGTGACACTATATTAATCCCTTATAGCTGGTGGTGTATTCTATTACTGACAGTCTGAGAGACAGTGACACTATATAATCCCTTATAGCTGGTGTTGTATTATATTACTGACAGTCTGAGAGACAGTGACACTATATAATCCCTTATAGCTGGTGGTGTATTCTATTACTGACTGTCTGAGAGACAGTGACACTATATAATCCCTTATAGGTGGTGTTGTATTATATTACTGACAGTCTGAGAGACAGTGACACTATATAATCCCTTATACCTGGTGGTGTATTATATTACTGACAGTCTGAGAGACAGTGACACTATATAATCCTTATAGCTGGTGTTGTATTATATTACTGACAGTCTGAGAGACAGTGACACTATATAATCCTTATAGCTGGTGGTGTATTCTATTACTGACAGTCTGAGAGACAGTGACACCTATATAATCCCTTATAGCTGGTGGTGTATTATATTACTGACAGTCTGAGAGACAGTGACACTATATAATCCCTTATAGCTGGTGTTGTATTCTATTACTGACAGTCTGAGAGACAGTGACACTATATAATCCCTTATAGCTGGTGGTGTATTATATTACTGGCAGTCTGAGAGACAGTGACACTATATAATCCCTTATAGCTGGTGGTGTATTCTATTACTGACAGTCTGAGAGACAGTGACACTATATAATCCTTTATAGCTGGTGTTGTATTATATTACTGACAGTCTGAGAGACAGTGACACTATATAATCCCTTATAGCTGGTGGTGTATTCTATTACTGACAGTCTGAGAGACAGTGACACTATATAATCCCTTATAGCTGGTGGTGTATTCTATTACTGACAGTCTGAGAGACAGTGACACTATATAATCCCTTATAGCTGGTGGTGTATTCTATTACTGACAGTCTGAGAGACAGTGACACTATATAATCCCTTATAGCTGGTGGTGTATTATATTACTGACAGTCTGAGAGACAGTGACACTATATAATCCCTTATAGCTGGTGGTGTATTCTATTACTGACAGTCTGAGAGACAGTGACACTATATAATCCCTTATAGCTGGTGTTGTATTATATTACTGACAGTCTGAGAGACAGTGACACTATATAATCCCTTATAGCTGGTGGTGTATTATATTACTGACAGTCTGAGAGACAGTGACACTATATAATCCCTTATAGCTGGTGTTGTATTATATTACTGACAGTCTGAGAGACAGTGACACTATATAATCCCTTATAGCTGGGGGTGTATTCTATTACTGACAGTCTGAGAGACAGTGACACTATATAATCCCTTATAGCTGGTGTTGTATTATATTACTGACAGTCTGAGAGACAGTGACACTATATAATCCCTTATAGCTGGTGGTGTATTATATTACTGACAGTCTGAGAGACAGTGACACTATATAATCCCTTATAGCTGGTGGTGTATTATATTACTGACAGTCTGAGAGACAGTGACACTATATAATCCCTTATAGCTGGTGTTGTATTATATTACTGACAGTCTGAGAGACAGTGACACTATATAATCCCTTATAGCTGGTGGTGTAATTATATTACTGACAGTCTGAGAGACAGTGACACTATATAATCCCTTATAGCTGGTGGTGTATTCTATTACTGACAGTCTGAGAGACAGTGACACTATATAATCCCTTATAGCTGGTGGTGTATTATATTACTGACAGTCTGAGAGACAGTGACACTATATAATCCTTTATAGCTGGTGGTGTATTCTATTACTGACAGTCTGAGAGACAGTGACACTATATAATCCCTTATAGCTGGTGGTGTATTCTATTACTGACAGTCTGAGAGACAGTGACACTATATAATCCTTTATAGCTGGTGGTGTATTCTATTACTGACAGTCTGAGAGACAGTGACACTATATAATCCCGTGTAGCTGGTGGTGTATTCTATTACTGACAGTCTGAGAGACAGTGACACTATATAATCCCTTATAGCTGGTGTTGTATTATATTACTGACGGTCTGAGAGACAGTGACACTATATAATCCCTTATAGCTGGTGGTGTATTATATTACTGACAGTCTGAGAGACAGTGACACTATATTATCCCTTATAGCTGGTGTTGTATTATATTACTGACAGTCTGAGAGACAGTGACACTATATAATCCCTTATAGCTGGTGGTGTATTATATTACTGACAGTCAGAGAGACAGTGACACTATATAATCCCTTATAGCTGGTGGTCTATTCTATTACTGACAGTCTGAGAGACAGTGACACTATATAATCCCTTATAGCTGGTGTTGTATTATATTACTGACGGTCTGAGAGACAGTGACACTATATAATCCCTTATAGCTGGTGGTGTATTCTATTACTGACAGTCTGAGAGACAGTAACACTATATAATCCCTTATACCTGGTGGTGTATTCTATTACTGACAGTCTGAGAGACAGTGACACTATATAATCCCTTATAGCTGGTGGTGTATTATATTACTGACAGTCTGAGAGACAGTGACACTATATAATCCCTTATAGCTGGTGGTGTATTATATTACTGACAGTCTGAGAGACAGTGACACTATATAATCCCTTATACCTGGTGTTGTATTATATTACTGACAGTCTGAGAGACAGTGACACTATATAATCCCTTATAGCTGGTGTTGTATTATATTACTGACAGTCTGAGAGACAGTGACACTATATAATCCCTTATAGCTGGTGTTGTATTATATTACTGACAGTCTGAGAGACAGTGACACTATATAATCCCTTATAGCTGGTGTTGTATTCTATTACTGACAGTCTGAGAGACAGTGACACTATATAATCCCTTATACCTGGTGTTGTATTATATTACTGACAGTCTGAGAGACAGTGACACTATATAATCCCTTATACCTGGTGTTGTATTATATTACTGACAGTCTGAGAGACAGTGACACTATATAATCCTTTATAGCTGGTGTTGTATTCTATTACTGACAGTCTGAGAGACAGTGACACTATATAATCCCTTATAGCTGGTGTTGTATTATATTACTGACAGTCTGAGAGACAGTGACACTATATAATCCCTTATATCTGGTGTTGTATTATATTACTGACGGTCTGAGAGACAGTGACACTATATAATCCCTTATAGCTGGGGGTGTATTATATTACTGACAGTCTGAGAGACAGTGACACTATATAATCCCTTATAGCTGGTGGTGTATTCTATTACTGACAGTCTGAGAGACAGTGACACTATATAATCCCTTATAGCTGGTGGTGTATTCTATTACTGACAGTCTGAGAGACAGTGACACTATATAATCCTTTATAGCTGGTGTTGTATTCTATTACTGACAGTCTGAGAGACAGTGACACTATATAATCCCTTATAGCTGGTGGTGTATTCTATTACTGACAGTCTGAGAGACAGTGACACTATATAATCCCTTATACCTGGTGGTGTATTATATTACTGACAGTCTGAGAGACAGTGACACTATATAATCCCTTATAGCTGGTGGTCTATTCTATTACTGACAGTCTGAGAGACAGTGACACTATATAATCCCTTATAGCTGGTGGTGTATTATATTACTGACAGTCTGAGAGACAGTGACACTATATAATCCCTTATAGCTGGTGGTGTATTATATTACTGACAGTCTGAGAGACAGTGACACTATATAATCCCTTATAGCTGGGGGTGTATTATATTACTGACAGTCTGAGAGACAGTGACACTATATAATCCCTTATAGCTGGTGTTGTATTATATTACTGACAGTCTGAGAGACAGTGACACTATATAATCCCTTATAGCTGGTGTTGTATTATATTACTGACAGTCTGAGAGACAGTGACACTATATAATCCCTTATAGCTGGTGGTGTATTCTATTACTGACAGTCTGAGAGACAGTGACACTATATAATCCCTTATAGCTGGTGTTGTATTATATTACTGACACTCTGAGAGACAGTGGCACTATATAATCCCTTATAGCTGGTGTTGTATTATATTACTGACGGTCTGAGAGACAGTGACACTATATAATCCCTTATAGCTGGTGGTGTATTCTATTACTGACAGTCTGAGAGACAGTGACACTATATAATCCTTTATAGCTGGTGGTGTATTCTATTACTGACAGTCTGAGAGACAGTGACACTATATAATCCCTTATAGCTGGTGTTGTATTATATTACTGACAGTCTGAGAGACAGTGACACTATATAATCCCTTATAGCTGGTGGTGTATTCTATTACTGACAGGTCTGAGAGACAGTGACACTATATAATCCTTTATAGCTGGTGGTGTATTCTATTACTGACAGTCTGAGAGACAGTGACACTATATAATCCCTTATAGCTGGTGGTGTATTATATTACTGACGGTCTGAGAGACAGTGACACTATATAATCCCTTATAGCTGGTGGTGTATTCTATTACTGACAGTCTGAGAGACAGTGACACTATATAATCCTTTATAGCTGGTGGTGTATTCTATTACTGACAGTCTGAGAGACAGTGACACTATATAATCCCTTATAGCTGGTGGTGTATTATATTACTGACAGTCTGAGAGACAGTGACACTATATAATCCCTTATAGCTGGTGGTGTATTATATTACTGACAGTCTGAGAGACAGTGACACTATATAATCCCTTGTAGCTGGTGGTCTATTCTATTACTGACAGTCTGAGAGACAGTGACACTATATAATCCCTTGTAGCTGGTGGTGTATTCTATTACTGACAGTCTGAGAGACAGTGACACTATATAATCCCTTGTAGCTGGTGGTGTATTCTATTACTGACAGTCTGAGAGACAGTGACACTATATTATCCCTTATAGCTGGTGGTGTATTATATTACTGACAGTCTGAGAGACAGTGACACTATATAATCCCTTATAGCTGGTGGTGTATTATATTACTGACAGTCTGAGAGACAGTGACACTATATAATCCCTTATAGCTGGTGGTGTATTATATTACTGACGGTCTGAGAGACAGTGACACTATATAATCCCTTATAGCTGGGGTGTATTCTATTACTGACAGTCTGAGAGACAGTGACACTATATAATCCCTTATACCTGGTGGTGTATTATATTACTGACAGTCTGAGAGACAGTGACACTATATAATACCTTATAGCTGGTGGTGTATTATATTACTGACAGTCTGAGAGACAGTGACACTATATAATCCTTTATAGCTGGTGGTCTTTTCTATTACTGACAGTCTGAGAGACAGTGACACTATATAATCCCTTATAGCTGGTGGTGTATTATATTACTGACAGTCTGAGAGACAGTGACACTATATAATCCCTTATAGCTGGTGGTGTATTCTATTACTGACAGTCTGAGAGACAGTGACACTATATAATCCCTTATAGCTGGGGGTGTATTATATTACTGACAGTCTGAGAGACAGTGACACTATATAATCCCTTATAGCTGGTGGTGTATTCTATTACTGACAGTCTGAGAGACAGTGACACTATATAATCCTTTATAGCTGGTGGTGTATTATATTACTGACAGTCTGAGAGACAGTGACACTATATAATCCCTTATAGCTGGTGTTGTATTATATTACTGACAGTCAGAGAGACAGTGACACTATATAATCCCTTATAGCTGGTGGTGTATTCTATTACTGACAGTCTGAGAGACAGTGACACTATATAATCCCTTATAGCTGGTGTTGTATTATATTACTGACAGTCTGAGAGACAGTGACACTATATAATCCCTTATAGCTGGTGGTGTATTCTATTACTGACAGTCAGAGAGACAGTGACACTATATAATCCCTTATAGCTGGGGGTGTATTCTATTACTGACAGTCTGAGAGACAGTGACACTATATAATCCTTTATAGCTGGTGGTCTATTCTATTACTGACAGTCTGAGAGACAGTGACACTATATAATCCCATATAGCTGGTGTTGTATTATATTACTGACGGTCTGAGAGACAGTGACACTATATAATCCCTTATACCTGGTGGTGTATTCTATTACTGACAGTCTGAGAGTGACACTATATAATCCCTTATACCTGGTGGTGTATTATATTACTGACAGTCTGAGAGACAGTGACACTATATAATCCCTTATAGCTGGTGGTGTATTCTATTACTGACAGTCTGAGAGACAGTGACACTATATAATCCCTTATAGCTGGTGGTGTATTCTATTACTGACAGTCTGAGAGACAGTGACACTATATAATCCTTTATAGCTGGTGGTCTATTCTATTACTGACAGTCTGAGAGACAGTGACACTATATAATCCCTTATAGCTGGTGGTGTATTCTATTACTGACAGTCTGAGAGACAGTGACACTATATAATCCCTTATAGCTGGTGGTGTATTATATTACTGACAGTCTGAGAGACAGTGACACTATATAATCCCTTGTTGTTGGAGAATGTCAGGATTTGTTATAAACTCGGACCGAGTGGAGAGTATAGAATGCGAGTTTATCCTGTCCACAAACCAATAACTGGTCACTAATACAATACCATCTTCTCCTCCCTTCCTACAGACGTGGTGTTTTTTATTTATCTGTATCAGCGCTGGATCTATAGGGTGGACCCTACGCGGATGAATGAATTTGGGACCAGTGGAGAAAGTAAACCTCCCGTCAGCTCCCAGGAGGAACCAGCTCCCATTAATCCTGCCATTGAAGACACTTCCCCACCGAAACCAGTTGAAGACAAAAAGAAAGACTGATGTACCTACCTTTTTGCCCTGCCCCATAACTTCCCATATGAACTGTTGTGCCCCCTTTTGGGGGTAAATTTGGCTGCTGTTTTATATATAAACCCCTTCTCTCCCCCATGGCCCCTTGTTGAGACGGTGTTTTGTCCGTCTATTAATATGTATATGGGACTGGTGAAGTTTTGTCTTTCTCTGCCCTCCTTGCCTTTGCTCTCCTTGTCTTCCTCTGTATATGTCCCCTCGTCTCTCCCTATGTCCGTCATTCTGTTTCTTCCCATCCAATCCTGATCCATCTTTACCCTTTTCCCTTAGTCTCTTTCCTAGAATTCTGTTGTGATGTGTCTCTTCTACCCCCACTTGCCGCCTCTGATTATGGCTCCTCGGCGGGATCATCTGGCGATAACTGGGTTTAATAAATATGGCCGCTCTTTACTTTCTTTGAGCTAATTTTATGATTAAAGGGTTGTTCACCTGAGGATGACTAGCATCTGCTCCTGAGGAAACATTAGTCTTGGGTTCTCACCGAATCCTAAGATAAAACAGTGATGGAAACGGTCTCTTTCTGGCTCCCTTATCTCACTGTCTCCGTGTGGGTGGAGTTTTATAGTCATCATGCAACACAAGAGGAGGGTTGGATTTTGTCTTTCTCAGCCTCTCACTGGCTCTTTAAGTAGAGGGCGGAGTTTCATAATCCTGCCTGACTGCCCATGAGGATTCTGTGTTCCCAGCATAATGTTATAGATTTGTTTTTATATTTTGTTAATTATTGATATGGTGGTGAAAATGTTTCCCTTACCCTTAACCACCAGTGTTGGGTGATGCTATTGCTACACTATATTAATGATAAAATAATCAATACATTATTCTAAAATCCAGTTTTAATTGCTCAGTAAAAATAGGAAAATCCCTATTAAGTGTAGACACACCAGAGTTAATAATATACAAATTATAGGTCATATATCCCTTTAGGTTATAATATCCAAAAACGTTGACCAAACTGAGCCTGGGGGAATGTACCGGTTGCTGTGCTTCACGTCTGTATATTGTAGTTTGTCAGATATGACCCCTAGTTCTGTACGATGAGCATTACTAGAACAAGATAAAGCACATTAAGCATTGGTTTATGTTGCTCCCTGGCGAGCTGTTAATGTGACCACTAGGGGGCAACGGGCGATTTGTACACAGTTCGTCGCTCCCTAGCGAGGTCACAACGCAACCTGTTAATGTGACCACTAGTGGGCAACGGGCGATTTGTACACAGTTTGTCGCTACCTAGTGAGGCCACAAAGCAGCCTGTTAATGTGACCACTAGGGGCAACGGGCAATTTGTACACAGTTTGTCGCTCCCTGGCGAGGCCACAAAGCAGCCTGTTAATGTGACCACTAGGGGCAACGGGCGATTTGTACATAGTTTATGTCCCTCCCTAGCGAGGCCACAAAGCAGCCTGTTAATGTGACCACTAGTGGTCAACGGGCGATTTGTACACAGTTTGTCGCTCCCTAGCTAGGCCACAAAGCAGCCTGTTAATGTGACCACTAGGAAGCAACGGGCGATTTGTACACAGTTTGTCGCTACCTAGTGAGGCCACAAAGCAGCCTGTTAATGTGACCACTAGGGGGCAACTGGCGATTTGTACACAGTTTGTCGCTCCCTAGCGAGGCCACAAAGCAGCCTGTTAATGTGACCACTAGGGGGCAACGGGCGATTTGTACACAGTTTGTCGCTACCTAGCGAGGCCACATAGCAGCCTGTTAATGTGGCGATTAGTACACAGTTTGTCGCTACCTAGTGAGGCCACAAAGCAGCCTGTTAATGTGACCACTAGGGGGCAACTGGCGATTTGTACACAGTTTGTCGCTCCCTAGCGAGGCCACAAAGCAGCCTGTTAATGTGACCACTATGGGCAACGGGCGATTTGTACACAGTTTGTCGCTCCCTAGCGAGGCCACAAAGCAGCCTGTTAATGTGGCGATTAGTACACAGTTTGTCGCTCCCTAGCGAGGCCACAAAGCAGCCTGTTAATGTGACCACTATGGGCAACGGGCGATTTGTACACAGTTTGTCGCTCCCTAGCGAGGCCACAAAGCAGCCTGTTAATGTGACCACTAGGGGGCAGTTTATGGTGCTCCCTGAAGGTGCAGAGAAGCAGACATGAACCTTTTTCTGTATTTAGTTTGTAACGTGAATATGAATAGACTTTAAATGGGCAGTAAATATCACTTTATGTCACTCCAGTAGCCAGGTCTTTATATGGCTGCCGAGTGCCCTATAGAGAGAGTGGACACAAAACTGTCCTTTTTAAAGGGACACAAAACCCTTTTTCTTTTTGTTGTGATTCAGAGTGAATATACAATTTTAAACATTTGTATTATTAAATTGGCTTCATTCTCTTGGTATTTTTTGTTGAAGCAGCAAGCAGTGCGCTACTGGGAGCTAGCTGAGCGCATTAGGTGATAAAGGATACCAAGAGAATGAAGCAAAGTAGATCATAGAAGCAAGTTTTTTAAAATGACATGGTCTATCATGAAAGTTTAATTGTAACTTAACTCTCCCTATAAGTGAATTTTTCGTATCCGCGTGTTGCGGTTAGCAGATGGCGTTTACCCTGGATATATAACGCACAACCTGCTGTTCTGTGAAACGTTCAGTAGATCAGATGAACTTGTAATAAGCTATTTCTTTTACTAAATCGCCAGACCGCAGGACCCTTAACTGGCCAGATATTTATTATATGTAATCTAGCGCTCAGGGGAAATAACCCGCACACCTTTAGTTAAGATACAATGATTTTCTGTCCTGTAAAGGGTCCTGAGGACTGGATTTGGGAAACGCTGCCTTTAAGGGACATTCCAGACAAAATTATAATGTGCACCAATGTGTTTCACTTTACAATAGTGTTTTGTTTGCAGTACACAAGTATTAGTAAAGGCTAGCCCTGTTTTCATTGTGAGCATTTACTGTGCATGTGCACGAGGCATATTTAAATATAGTTCATGCATTAACATTTTGAAGAGTGTCTGCTCAGACCTCATGCAAACGGAGTCACTGCCAACACAATAGAAGGCACCTCTAGATCTGAGTAGACACGCTGTTCAAAATGCTGGTGCATGAAGCATATTTAGATATACGCCACATGCACAGTAAAAGCCCTAACTTAAAGGGTCATGAAACCCAAAATTGTTCTTTCATGATTCGGAGAGCAGTGATTTTAAACAATTTTCTAATTTTTTTTCCTATTAATTTTTCATTGTTCTCTTGGTATTTTTTTTTTTTAGAAAAGCAGGGACATAAGCTTAGGAGCCGGCCCATTTCTGGATCACTATATGGCAGCAGGTTTCCATTTGCAATAGCATTAGATGGCAGCACTACGTCCTGTCATATAGTGCTCCAGACACCTAGGTATCTCTTCAACACAGAATATCATGGGAACAAAGCAAATTCCATAATAGAAGTAAAGTTTTAAATATTATGCTCTGTTTGAATCACAAAAGGACATTTTAAGGTTTCGTATCCCTTTAAACCTGTGATAACTTTTGCTAGAAGCATTTGTGCTCAGCAAGTTAATGTCAACAATGCTTCTATTCACAAGCGAAATGCGCTGATGTACATGTAAGTAATAGCGGGAATGTGCCTTTAAGGGTTAAGACTGTGACATTGTTCATTTAGGTGGTTTTATGTATTTAATGATTTTATATATAATTTAATGGCTAACAAAATCAGTCTGATTCTGGCTGTAAGAGGCGAAACGCGTCAGACCAGCTAGCACACCATAATGATTACCATTATAGATTTTTTTTTTTTAGCTTTGAATAAAGAGGTAGTTTATTTTTTTACCAGTGCTGGATTTTTTAATTTTATCATTTGTTTAACCCTTTGAGGCCCATTTATCAAGCTCCGAAAGGAGCATGCGGGCCTGTGTTTCTGGTGAGCCTGCAGGCTCGCCAGAAACAGCAGTTATGAAGTAGCGGTCTAAAGACCGCTGCTCCATAACCCTGTCCGCCTGCTCTGAGCAGGCAGATAGAGATCGCCACAATTCAACTCGATTGAGTACAATCGGGTTGATTGACACCCTCCTCCTGGCGGCCGATTGGCCACGAATCTGCAGGAAGTGGCGTTGCACCAGCAGCTCACAAGAACTGCTGGTACAATGCTGAATACGAAGAGCGCATTGCTGTCTGCATTTCGCCAGGTCTGTTGGACCTGATCCGCACTGTCGGATCAGGTCCAAAAGACCTTTAATAAATAGGCCTCTTTGAGTGCTAAGCCATTTCCCACCTGGGTGCTAAGCTGGATTTGATCTTATTTTTTTAAAAAAAAAATATATATATATTTATTTTTCTTCCTAAGATATGGGGAGTCCACAACGTCATCAATTACTAGTTCGGCCAGCAGGAGGCAGCAAAGAGCACCACAGCACAGCTGTTAAGTATCACTCTCCCGCCCATAATCCCCAGTCATTCTCTTTGCCTCTGTCAATGGAGGAGGTGAATTTTGGTGTCTGAAGAAATGAAATCCTTTATGGGGATAGTTTTCCCTGCAAGCAAGGATTTGGGTATAGCTTTAGTCCACGTCAATCTCTGCCGCAGAGTAGTGGTGGCTTTTAAGCAGTTAGGAAGTTGTAAGGGGGTGATTACTTTGTTTCCTAAACATATCACTGCCCTAAGTATAGAAAGCCAGAGTTGGTTACTCTGTTCTCTTTTTTTCCACAGGTCTCTCTAAGGAGTTTCTGTCCTCTCACACCTTGTGAGCTGTCTTCCTGCTGGACAGCTAGACTGCAGGTAAGTGCTTTTGTCTTCTAGGTATAGGAGACTTTGCACTTTAAGAAGATTAATTATTTATTTTCTGCAGTGTTTTCTTTTTGTGGTTTAGTAATCTTTTAAATAGGATTGGATAGGCCGTATGCAGGCACTATGTGATTTGGGGATTGCAC
Source organism: Bombina bombina (assembly GCF_027579735.1). Classification (NCBI taxonomy): domain Eukaryota; kingdom Metazoa; phylum Chordata; class Amphibia; order Anura; family Bombinatoridae; genus Bombina; species Bombina bombina. The sequence goes on along the minus strand of NW_026511258.1, from coordinate 275,349 downwards.
AATGGGACCGGGTGCTGCTAGATTTTTATTTTTGGCAAATGTTTGTTTTCTTTATGTAGTAACGGTTGTTGCTATGTTTTTTTTGGATTGCGCTCCTTTTTTTTTTTTTGTCTGTGCTTTTCCGGATGTGCTGGTCATGTGATCCTTGTGTTGATCGGCATCTGTGTTGTTGCTGCAGTCTGTCTCAGTGTATGTGCAGTTGCGTGTCAGTCTCTGTCCCCTCTTCAAGTCTCCTGGAGTTGCGGTAGGCACCTCAGTACTGCTGAGGTGTAGAGGTTGCCAACCTTTAGTTTTTTTGATAACGTTTTTTGTTTTTAGGTTTCTCTTAAAGTGACAGTTGTCCTTTATTCAATTTTTTTTTTTTTTTTTCCTGGGGCTGATTTTTCTTAGCTATGGGCATGGATAATATATGTTTTTAATGTTTAGAGGCGCAAATTGTTTCTCTTTTGCAATTTTGTTCTACTTGTTTAGCTGGAATGCTACAATGTAAAGAAAAAATATTGCCTTATGAGTCTAATGTCTCTCAGGATGATGCTGTTCAGGCAATGCTGCAGCCTTCTCAAACGTCCCAAGCCTCTATGGCGTCACATGCAGTGTCCTGCGGTTCCTCTCAACCTCCTGGTCGAGTATATTTGCCTGCAGATTTCGCCGCACAGATATTGTCTGCGGTATCTGCAGCTTTATCTGCTTTTCCAGTTTTAGGAAGACGAAACACTTAATAGATGTAAAGGGCAGCTACTATACAGGTCGATCTTCCTCATAACTCTAGGGCGGATGTTACCTCATTTCCTTCTGAGGGTGAAATCTCTGATTCTGACAGTGTTTAAGTCTTGGTCAGCTGATGTTTCCTCCAAGTCTAAGCTTTTGGCGCTTTCTTACAAGGGTAAGACTTTGGACCTGGACTGACAGAAATAATATCTGATATTACGGATGGAAAAGGTTCTTTTCTATTGCAAGACAAGAAGATTAAATTTAAGGGACATCAAAGTAATTTTCATTCCTTTCGTTATTTCAAAGGTCAAAAGCCTTCCTCTTCCACTTCCAAACAGGAGCAATCCAAGTCCTCTAGGAGACCCTGTCAGTCCTGGAACAAGGGGAAGCAATCTAAGAAACCCTCAGCTGAGTCTAAGTCACCATGATGGGTCGGCCCTCGGTCTGGAGTCGGATCAAGTGGTTTTGAGATGTCCCAGATCCTTGGGCTGTGGGCATTGTTTCTCAGGGTTACAAGATATAATTAAATTTTCTCCCTCCCAGGGGCAGGTTTCACCTCCCAAGGTTGTCTGCAAATCATGTAAAAAGAGAGGCATTCTTGAACTGCGTTCAGGATCTTTTCACTCTGGGAGTGATTGTTCCGGTTCTAGTAAAGGAACAGGGTCTGGGATTCTATTCAAATCGGTTTGTGGTTCCCAAGAAAGAGGGAACTTTTAGGCCTAAAGTGTCTCAACAAATTTCTCAGGTTGCTGTCCTTCAAAATGGAGACCATTTTGTCAATTCTTCATTTGGTCCAGGAAGGTCAGTTTATGATGACCATAGACCTGAAGGAAGCATATCTTCATGTCCCAATTCACAGGGATCATCACAAATTTCTGAGATTTGCTTTTCTAGACAAACCTTTTCAGTTTGTGGCTCTTCCATTTTGGCCTTGCTACAGCTCCCAGAATTTTTTCCAAGGTTCTGGGGGCTCTCTTGGCAGTGATCAGGTCTCGGGGGATTGCAGTGGTGCCTTACTTAGACTACATTTTGGTTCAGGCACCATCTTTTCAACAAGCAAGCTCTCATACGGAGATCTTGTTGTCTTTTCTACGTTCCCACGGATGGAAAGTGAATCTGGGAAAGCTACAAGGGTGGTGTTCTTAGGGACTATAATAGATTCCCTATCTATGAAGATTTTTCTCTCTGCTTGCCTATCTTCAGTCTGTTCGGCCATCTGTAGCCCAATGTATGGAAGTAATTGGGTTGATGGTCGCTTCCATGGACATCATTCCCTTTGCTTGATTCCATTTGAGAGCTCTGCAATTATGCATGCTCAAGCAATGGAACGGAAACCATTTGGATCTGTCCCAGAGGATAGATCTAGACGTTTTAACGAGAGACTCTCTTTCGTTGTGGTTTTCTCAGGAACATCTGTCTCAGAGCACATGCTTCCGGAGACCTTCTTGGGTGATCGTGACCATGGATGCCAGCCTGCTAGGCTGGGGAACAGTCTGGGACTTGTTAAAGGTGCAGGGATTATGGACTCGGTAGGAGTCTGCTCTCCCCATAAACATCTTGGAGTTGAGAGCGATTTACAATTCTCTGTCAACTTGGCCTTAGTTGGCTTTAGCCCGCTTTATCAGATTTCAGTCAGACAATATCACCTTAGTGGCTTACATCAACCATCAGGGAGGAACTCGGAGTTACTTAGCTATGAGGGAAGTGGCTCAGATTATTCAGTGGGCAGAAGCTCACAATTGTTGTCTACCTGCCATCCACATTCCAGGAGTGGACAATTGGGAAGCGGATTTTCTGAGCAGACAGAATTTTCATCCCGGGAAGTGGGCTCTCCATCCAGAGGTGTTCTCCAGGTTAACCCTCAAATGGGGGTGCTGGAGTTGGATCTGATGGCATCTCGGCAGAATGCCAAGCTTTCAAGGTATGGTTCAAGGTCAAGAGATCCGCAGGCAGCTTTGATAGATGATCTGGCGGTGCCTTGGGGGTTCGGTCTAGTTTATCTGCTTCCTCCGCTTGTATCAAACAGGAGAGAGTGTCTGTAATTCTAATAGCTCCTGCATGTCATCTCTGCCCCCTAGGAGGTTACCTCTAAAGAAAGGATCTTCTAACTCAGGGTACTTTCTTCCATCCAACTCTCGTTTCTCTGAAACTGACTGCTTGGAGATTGAATGCTTAGTTTTGTCTAAGCGTGGTTTTTCTGAGTCGGTCATTGAGAGCATGATTCAAGCTTGCAAGCTTTTTACTCGGACAATTTACCATAAGGTATGGCGTAAATACCTTTATTGGTGTGAATCTAAGGGCTACTCTTGGAGTAGGGTTAGGATTCCTAGAATTTTGTCTTTTCTCCGGGAAGGTCTGGAGAAGGGGTTGTCAGTCAGTACTCTGAAAGGTCAGATTTCTGCTTTATTCTGTTGCATAAGCGTTTGGCGGTTGTGCCAGATGTTCAATCTTTTTGTCAGGCCTTGGTCAGAATCAGGTCTGTGTTTAAGTTGGTTACTCCTCCTTGGAGTCTTAACCTTGTTCTTATAGGGACATTAAACCCGGAAAATGTATTTCATGATTCAGATAGAGAATACAATTTTTAAAAAGTTTCCAATTTACTTCTATTTTCAAATTTATTTAATTCTCATGTTATTCTTTGTTGAAGAGATACCTAGGTAGGTAGCATGCACATGCCTGAAGCCCTACATGACAGGAAATAGTGCTGCCATCTAGTGCTCCTGCTAATGTATAACATTGTTGCAAAACTGCTGCTATATAGTGCTGCAGACACGTGCACACTCTTGAGCTTACATTTCTGCTTTTCAAATAAGGATAACAAGAAAACAAAGTATGATCATAGCAGTAAATGATAAAGTTGTTTAAAATGTGATGTTCTATCTAGATCACGAAAGAAAAAAATTGGGGTTTATGTCCCTTTAAGGTTTTGCAGCAGGCTCCGTTTGAGCCAATGCGTTCCATAGATATTAAATCATTATCTTGGAAGGTTTTGTTTCTTGTTGCTATCTCTTCTGCGAGTCTCAGCTTTGCAGTGTGATTCTCATGCAGATAAGGGGATCCTACGCACTAGGTGGTTTCAGTTAGGAATATTAATCAGGAAATTGTTGTTCCTTCTCTCTGTCCCAATCCTTCTAAGACTTGGATGTAGTGCGTGCTTCAAAATTCTGTTTACAGGCGACTAAGGGTTTTCGCCAGTCTTCTGCCCTTTTTCTTTGTTTCTCGGGAAAGCGTAAGGGTCAGAAGGCTACTGCTGCTTCTTTTTCCTTTTGGTTGAGAAGTACGATTCGTTTTGCTTACGAGACTCCCGGAAAGCAGCCTCCTGAGAGAGTTTACAGCTCATTCCACTAGGGCTGTCTCGTCGTCTTGGGCTTTCAAAAATGAAGCTTCTGTGGAACAGATTTGCAAGGCGGCAACTTGGTCCTCTCTGCACACTTTTTCAAAATGTTATAAATTTGATACTTTTGTCTCGGCTGAGGCCTCTTTTGGGAGTAGGGTTCTTCAAGCCTAGTCATCTGTGTCCTCTAGCTTGGGAATTGGTTCCCACTAGTAAATGATGTCATGGACTCACCATATCTTAGGAAAGAAAACAAAATTTATGCTTACCTGATAAATTTATTTCCGGATATAGTGAGTCCACGACCCCACCCTTATATTTAAGACGGTTATTTTTACTAAACCTCAGGCACCTCTACACCTTTGTGTTATTCCTTTTTCTTTTTCCCTTTGGTCGAATGACTGGTCATTATGGGTAGGGGAGTGATACTTAACAGCTTTGCTGTGGTGCTCTTTGCCGCCTCCTGCTGGCCAGGAGAGATAGTCCCACTAGTAATTGATGGCGTAAGGTAAGCATAAAGTTTGGGGGTCTTAGATGCCTGAGATACAGGCTTCTAAGCAACATGCCCCCATGTCCCTATATTGTTCATTGTAAATTTTAAATAAAGTTGTGCGGTGACGTCATTGAGTGAAACGTGATGCACCAGTGATGCCTGTCACTATACAGGCCAGATCGCCGGGTGGGAGTCAGTGGGAGCCCCAGATTGCCCTCAAGGTGGGTGAGTGCTAGCGACGGCTCTGAGCCGTCATTATCACTCAAAGGGTTAATAGCCTTGATGTGTCACTGCTTTATTATAGGGATTTGTTGCATTTTTACTGAGCAGTTAAAGGGGCAGTAAAGTCAGAATTAAACATGAGTCAGCTATAGCGCACAATTTTAAACAACTTTCCAGTTTCTGTTATCAAATGTATTTTGTTCTCTTGGTGTCCTTTAACAGTAAACCTAGTAGGCTCAGGCGCAGCAATGCACTACTGGGAGCTAGCTGAATATAACTATTGAACCAATGACGAGAGGTGTATATGTGCAATCAGCTCCTAGTACTGCAGTGTCGCTCCAGTGCCGACAAAACAATAGTGAAAGTAGTTTAAAACGTCTCTCTCTGACTGTTAAGGTTCCATTTTGACTTTATTGTGCCGTTAATAAAACGAGAATTGTTTACAATATATTTTTGTGTCTATTATTTTTTTTTTGCGATTCATTTAGTGTTTATATGAATTGGTGTCTCCGGGACCAGAGCAATTTGTTGTTTGACCATCTCCCTTTACTGCTTAAGGCGCTAGTGGGTTTTAGTGTGGTTTCGCTAATGTGCATAATCTCGCATGCGCACCATTACGTCATTAGAAGCTTGCGCAGACTGAAGTAGCAAATCTCCATGATAGAGGACTAAATTACTCCTCGCATTTATATTTGCATATTAAACTGTTGCATTTTATTTTATTTGGATTAGATGTGCATGTAGTTAAACTGCAGGCGCACATCTACATGGCCGCTTTAATAAACACGATGAGTAATTTAGTCCTCCCTTGACGTCTCCCCAATAAAGATCAGACCATTCGCTTAAAGGGACACTGAACCCAAATTTTTTATTTCATGATTCAGATAGAGCATGAAATTTTAAGCAACTTTCTAATTTACTCCTATTATCACATTTTCTTCATTCTCTTGGTATCTTTATTTGAAATGCAAGAATGTAAGTTTAGATGCCGGCCCATTTTTGGTGAACAACCTGAGTTGTTCTTGCTGATTGGTGGATAAACTCATTCACCAATAAAAAAAAAAAAGTGCTGTCCAGAGTCTGAACCCCCAAAAAATCTTAGATGCCTTCTTTTTCAAATAAAGATAGCAAGAGAACGAAGAAAAATTGATAATAGGAGTAAATTAGAAAGTTGCTTAAAATTGCATCCTCTATCTGAATCACGAAAGAAACAAATTGGGTTCAGTGTCCCTTTAAGCATATAAATTACTTATGTAAGAAATAGTTTTATACTTACGGATGCTTCTAGGATGGGTAAATTCATCTGCGATAAAACTGCAACTCGTGAATCCTAATCCAGGTTGTACAAAATTTTGTTTTTTAATCAATTGTCATGGGTAACCCTATTTACAACTTTATTTTCTTTCTCCATTAACAGCTTATTTAGATTAGTCTCTTCACCTTCTATTCTTTTAACAACTGATTCTTGAGCAATGATTCCACTAATCTTCTTGGATGGAAGCTCTCATGTTAAAAGAATGTTTCTTACGAAAAAAGGTCAAACTCCCAATTCCTTTCATTTATATATAATTGGTGTCCAAAAAGACCACTGACCAGATTTCAATCTTCTTACTGGCAAATTCAGCTCCTTAACAAATCTCAATAGAGATCCTTCGTCACCCTACCATATGCCAAAGATGTCATCAATGAAGGATATGTAAGTGTGTACTCAAGTGCCAACTAACACCTATAGGCCCGGAAGAGGTGAAACCTAGCTCTCACCAAAGATAAAGTAACTGCAAAAGAATAGAGTAACCAGGCGCCAACTAACGGAGGCTAGGTGTGAGGGTTAACAGCTGAAATTTATTATTACACAATATTGATAAGTTAAAAGCAAAATATACGATAAAAACTCCTAGTTCATGGATCCATGAATCATACAATAAAATAATATATTAATAATATATTAATACAATAATAATACAATAAAATAATATAATAAAATAATAAAATATTGGTGGGTCTAAATAGACTTAGTACAATAAAGATTGCTTGATAACAAAGCTGATGCTGCAGAGGATGATAAAACAAATATTCAAAAATTCAAAAAAATGTGACCAAATAGTGACCAAAAAATATTGTCCAGAAATTAGTGTCCAAAAAAATATTGTCCAGAAGAATAAATCACTAGAATTGACTCGTGGAAAATTATATCACAACACAAATCCTCAATAATGTGTCAAAGTTGTGTCAACAATGTGTCCCAAAATAACAATCCAAAAATTGTGAAATCAAGTGTGTAGTTCAAAAAATATTAAAGAATGTGGTTTCAAAAAATGGAACGGTGAGAAAATAAAAACAAAAAATGCTGGTGAAAAAAAGGAAAAAAGAAAGAGATCCAAATTGTGTTGAAAACCTTTTTTCTGTTTTCTTCCGATGTGGGATGGTCAATTCACAGGACAGAAGAGGAACCCATATTGAAAAATGACTAAACTGTGTATACAATAAACTAAAAAAATACCTGTGGAAAGAAAGAAATGCAAACAATGTGTAGCAGGTTTACAAATATTTGCTCCAATAAAATCAGGCTTACCAGTACAAGATCTACGCGTTTCGGCCCCTCTAAGCCTTTATCAAGACTGGTTATTGTACTTACTAGTGGCCTTTTATAGCTGTCTGCTTTATTTGACCGGATGTGTGATATTACAGTACTTCCGGTTTCGCTGCTAAATGTTTATCTAAATATATCCCTTTATTCGAGTCCCTATTTTGATAGAACTCTCATATGGTGATAGTGTATTATATAAGTATTAAACCTAAGAGTTAAACTTAGTTAAAGTGTAAAAATGTTAAACCTAAGAGTATAGTCTCCGTATAATAGTGACATCACTTCCTGTCGGGGAAGGCTGCCGTTAATTGCAGCTAGTTTCGGATTTTTCTTTATTATGTTTAGTTCTATTTTCTATAATCCATATAGCGGAATACCGCGGTGTAGTTTATCTTCTATCATCTAATTGATGATCTAAACGGTTCTTGTTTTTGATAATGCCGATAATCCGGCTCTCCCATTGGTTGTGACGTCACCTGTTGGCCGCGAGGTGATAGGATGTATATAGAGGGATGTATTATCAATTCTGGGGTTTCGTTGGTTATAGTTTTTAATGAATAATCAACTGGGGAAATTTGTTATATGTTATATTGCTAATATTAGTGGGAATGAATAAAGCTTTAGTCAAGTTGTGCAAAATATAAAATGTATAAGATATGTGTATGCTTCAATTCTTCCTTTTCTTAAAACATAGTGTTATGCCGACATTTCTTGTCCTGACATTTTCATATGTGTTGTCAGAACCTGAAATACTAAAAAAACCTTATATAATATCTTCAGTACCGATTTTTCAAAAAAGTTATATATATTATAATTCTTATTAGCGGTATCAGACACAGTCTTCTATTCGTGTTAAAAATGAACGGAAAGTGGTTTCTCTGATTGGGTGAAAGTTACAGTGAGAAATACTTAAAGAGTGAGTAACGTGTTAGTCAATTCGATCTCGCTTATATTATAGAAGCACAGTCTTTTGCTGAAATCTAAATATTCTACATAGATATTTAGATGTTTAGTTCAGAGTCACTTAAAGAGTGAGTAACGTGTTGGATCAAAGTCAATTCGATCCAACTTATGTTATAGAAGCACAGTCTTTTGCTGAAATCTATATTCTACATAGATATTTAGATCTTTAGATATTTTTGTGTTTTTGTGACTCTCCTTGCTACAGATCTCTAATTGATCTCTATAACAGACGGCAGTGTTAGTGTAAACACAGGGGGCTAATTCTCTGCATGTCAATCCCTATAGACAATGGGATTGTAAATAGGAGAGAGCTTCTTTTTTTGCAGAATCACCAATTTATCTTTTCAGGTTATGTCGTAAATATATTGATCCTTACTGATGTGTTGTATCCTAGTGTGGAGCCAATCTGCTTTTTTTTAAAAAAATTAAACACCTCTGCTTAATCAACCATTTCTAGTTGTTTAGTAATTTCAAATTGAAATTATTTCTTATGGAATAATTTGTTTCTCAACAAGTACAGATATCTAACCTAAGTTGTACACTAAAGATTGATCTTCTAACTTTATGCGGTGTGCAAGTGAATTGTGTCTTATATCTAAAGTTAAATTGACTTAACTTCTAAAGAGTAGGGAGAGAAAAGGAGGGGAAAAGTTTGATTTTATCCTTATGGTGAAGCAAGCCGTATTAATTTAAAAAGTGGAAGAATTGCCCCTCTTAAGTGGGCAAATAGAAATAATCTAATATTGAGGTACTTGGCTAGGCAGGATTATATAGAACAGTGGTGATATAGGAAAACCCGATCTATTTGGAAAACACGTGAGGAGATCTAATATACTTAGAATCCCAGGGCTCTGTTAGCTTCCCAAACTTTTCAGAATTTTTCAGACTTTCCTTAGAATCCATTATACTTAGAATCCCAGGGCTCTGTTAGCTTCCCAAGCTTTTCAGAATGGGTTCTATAGCAGAAATGATATATATAAAAAATCGCTATCTAAATAAAATTAGGAATAGTCTTATTCCCTAGTTGTAATCTTTAGAGGGAAGAGTGATATACCCATCTTGAGACATCACCCAAGTTGGGTGATTGAGTAGAAGACGAACTTGTAAAAATGTATACGTGTAGAAGTGGATAATGGATGGGAGGGAAGGGAGAAGGATCTTGATGTGTCACTTATTCGTATATAGATCGTCTAGGGTTATGCTTTCCTAGAATTTTATTTTTATAGTTTTATTTCTACCATAAAGATTCAGTTCGGTTTTTCTTTTCTTTTGTATTTCATCAATTCTGTTCTTTCAATATGGCTGATTTCTTGTATTTTTTGTTCTAATTTGTTCTCGTTGTACCCTCTATCCAGAAATTTGTTCTTGATCAGTCTTGCTTGTTCTTCCCATTTTTCATTAGTGGAGCAGTTCTTCTTTATTCTTAAGAGCTGTCCAGTCGGAATATTGTCCTTCCAGGACTTGTGGTGGCAACTCATTCTATGAATGAAATTGTTGCTATCCACTTTTTTAAAGAATGTGGACGTTTCTATTTTACCTTGCTCTATTTCAATTTTAAGATCCAAGAAGACCAATTCAGTCCTGCTCCAAGTATATGTGAATTTTAAGTTGTTGGTACTCCTGTTCATCACTTCAATAGTGTAATCAAGATCTTCCTGTGTCCCCTTCCATATGATAATGATGTTGTCTATGTACCGGCAAGTTAGTAAGTTAGTCTTACAACACGATACATCAGGTCCCGCATTAGGGAACACATATCCACTATTAATGTGGGTAAATCCACCTCACTGATAGTACAACATTTTGTAATTAAACATCAGAAAGACGTTTCATCCCTTAGATGGTTGGCTATAGATTATATACCCTACCCCACAAGGGGTGGAGACAGGAAGAGATTATTGGAAAAACGTGAGATGCTTTGGATATTCAAGTTGTCAACTAAGGTTCCTCTAGGTTTGAATGCAGAATATGATCTTATAAACTTTTGGGAATAAGCAGATTTACTTATGCATTTATTTGCCATTGCATTCTTTAATTGACTAAATGTATTTTTATCTTTATCTATGACATTAGGCCATCTTTGCAGTGTTTGTCCATAGAGCATATCCCTATATTTTGATTGTAATTTGTCCTTATTATTGTTCTCCCTATATGCCTCTAACTGGTTCTTATTCCACTCTATCTTATTTTTCTATTTTGTAACTATGTCTAAGATTGTTTTAGTAGAGAGTTTAATGTACTATGTTTTTTCAACACAGATACTTCTAGTTACGTCAGTAGAAAGGTGTGTTCACTTTTACCAATGGGTGCAAAGCACACCCTTTTTAAATCAGCATGTGTGTAATACATTTTTAAGCAGTAGTGAGTACGGCATCTAGTCGAAACGCGTATACTGTAGTGTTTGCTTTTGTACCTGCGTCCCTCCATGGACTTTTTAACATTTTACAAATAAATTTTATGTTTTATACGTCTGTTGCTGTTTCAACCCTTCTTTCTGGTTGATGTACGCATAATATACACACACACACATATATAGTTACACATAATATACACACACACATATATATATAGTTACACATAATATACACACACACATATATATATAGTTACACATAATATACACACACATATGTATATATAGTTACACATAATATACACACACACACATATATATATATAGTTACACATAATATACACACACACATATATATATATAGTTACACATAATATATACACACACACATATATATATTTACACATAATATACACACACACATATATATAGTTACACATAATATACACACACACACATATATATATAGTTACACATAATATACACACACACACACATATATATAGTTACACATAATATAAACACACACACATATATATAGTTACACATACTATACACATATATATATAGTTACACATAATACACACACACATATATATATAGTTACACATAATATACACACACATATATATATATATATATATATAGTTACACATAATATAAACACACACACACACATATATATAGTTATATATATATATATATATATATATATATAGTTACACATAATATACACACACACACACACATATATATATAGTTACACATAATATACACACACACACACATATATATATAGTTACACATAATATATACACACACACACATATATATATATATAGTTACACATAATATACACACATATATATAGTTACACATAATATACACACACACACATATATATATATATATATATATATATATATATATATATATACTTATACATAATATACACACACACAAACATATATATATATATACACACACACTTATATTTATATACTTACACATAATACACACACACACATATATATATATACTTACACATAATATACACACACATATATATACATACACATAATACACACACACACACACATATATATATATATATATATATATATATATACACTGTATATGTATACTTACACATAATACACACACATATATATATATATATATATATATATATATATATATACTTACACATAATATACACACACACATATATATACTTACACATAATATATACACACACACACATATATATATATATATATACACTTACACATATTATACACACACACACATATACAGTATATATATATATATATATATATATTTACTTACACGTGATATACACACATATATACTTACACATAATATATACACACACACACATACACATATATATATATATATATATATATATACTTACACATAACATACACATACACACACACACACACACACATATATATATATATATATATATATATATATACACACACACACATATTATACACACACACATATATATATATATATATATATATATATATATATATATATATATACTTACACATAATAAACACACACACACATATATATATATATATATCTTTCCTAAGATATGGTGAGTCCACAGAATCATCAATTACTAGTGGGAATATCACTCCTGGCCAGCAGGAGGAGGCAAAGAGCACCACAGCAAAGCTGCTATATATGTCACTTCCCTTACCCATAACCCCCAGTCATTCTCTTTGCCTGCGGTGCAAGGAGGAGGTGAAGTTTTGGTGTCTGATCTACAATCAAGATTTTTTTATTTTGAAGCATAGTAGGTTTGCTCTGATCTGTCTAGCCTTAGCCCATGTCAGTCTCTTCAGTAGGTCAATAGTGGCTTTTAAGCAATTGGGAACTTGTGGTGTACAATCCTCACTGCGTTTTAAGAAGGTTCTTTTTCTTTGGTTCTGTATTATATCTTTTGTTAAAAGATAAAAAAAAAGTTAGATTTTTTTATTTGCTTCTTTTTGTATTATGGATCAGGAGGCTATGCAGGATATTACCTGTAACTTATGTTTTGATGCCCAGGTGGAACCCCCAGTACATTTTTGTTCTTCATGTATTGAAAGAATTTTAGCTTATAGAAATAGACTTTTTGACCCTGAGCCATCATTAGCTAAGGCAGATGCTGTTCAGGAGCCTCCTGTTTCAGATGTGCCGCAGCTTTCTCTTCAAGCGCCCCGATCCTATTCATCTGCACATGCAGTGCCCTGCGTTTCCTCTCATTCTCCATCTGGAGTTACTTTGCAAGATATTGCTGCCCAGGTATCTTCTGCTGTATCTGAGGTGCTGTCTGCTTTTCCCATGCTGCAGGGAAAACGCAAAAGGAATTTTAAAGAAACGGTAAGTAAGGTTTCTGATCCTGAGAAGGCTAATCAAAGTCTTTCCTCTCAGAAGTCTGATTTTAGTGCATCTGGGGGTGAGATTTTCAGATTCAGGCAGTATAATTCCTTCTACTGATGCTGAAGTTGTGTCCTTCAGAATTAAGCTTTAACACCTTCGCTTGTTACTTAAGGAGGTTTTGGCTACCTTGGATGACTCTGATACTACTATCGTTGTTAACCCTAAGAAGTCTAGTAAGCTGAACAAGTATTTTGTTCTCTCTGCGGTGGAGGTTTTTCCGGTTCCAGACCGTGCTTCTGAGATTATTGCATGGGAGTGGGAGAGACCTGGTATTCCTTTTTCTCCATCTCCTATTATTAAAAAAAATGTATGTTCACCAAGGTCTTCATGGCAGCCTGCGGTGTGTATTGCTACTGTTACTAGCGCTGCAGCTTACTGGTTTGATGCTTTGTCTGATTCTATTCAGACAGATACTCCTCTTGAGGAGATCCAGTACAGGATTAAGGCTCTTAATGTTAGCCAATTCCTTTATTTCAGATGTTTCCTTACAGATCATTAAACTGGGAGCAAAATTGTCTGGTTTTGCTGTTCTAGCTCACAGAGCCCTTTGGTTAAAATCCTGGTCTGAGGATGTTTCTTCTAAATCTAAGTTATTAGCTATTCCCTACAAGGGAGTAAGACCTTGTTTGGGCCTGGTTTGGCTGAAATGTTTTCAGATATCACAGGAGGAAAGGGATCTTTTCTTCCTCAGGATAAGAAGAATAAGCAGAAAGGGCATCAGAGTAATTTTCGTTCCTTTCATAACTTTAGAGGTAAACCCTCCGCTTCCTCTTCCAAGCAGGAAACTATCCAAGTCTTCCTGGAAGTCTGGTAAGTCTTGGAACAAGGGGAAACAGTCTAAGAAGCCTGCGGCTGACTCCAAGTCAGCATGAAGGGTCGGCCCCCAATCCAGGAATGGATCTAGTAGCGAGCAGGCTTTCTCAATTTACTCAGGCTTGGATACGAGATGTCCCAGACCTGTGGACCATGGAAATTGTATCTCAGGGGTACAAGATAGAATTCAAGACTTTTCCTCCCAGAGGTAGGTTTCTTCTCTCAATATTATCTTTAGACCAGATAGAGAGGCGTTCTTAAATTGTATCAAGGTTCTTTTTTGCCCGGGAGTTATAGTTCCAGTTCCTCTGCTGGAACAGGGTCTGGTATTTTATTCAAATCTGTTTCTGGTTCCCAAGAAAGAGGGGACTTCCAGACCTATTTTAGACCTAGAGTGTTTAAACAAGTTCCTCAGAATACCGTCCTTCAAGATGAAGACTATACGTTCCATTCTTCCTTTGATTCAAGAAGGTCAGTTTATGACAACCATAGACTTAAAGGATCCGTACCTTCATGTTCCCATTCACCAGGATCATCACAAGTTTGAACGTTTGCTTTCTTAGACAATCATTTCCAGTTTGTGGCTCTTCCTTTCGGCCTTGCCACAGCTCCCAGAATTTTCTCAAAGGTCCTGGGGGCTCTTTTGGCAGTGATCCGGTCTTGGGGCATTGCTGTTGCACCTTATCTGGACAATATTCTGGTTCAGGTGCCGTCTTTTCAACAAGCAAACTCTCATACGGAGATCTTGTTGTCTTTTCTTCGCTCCCACGGTTGGAAGGTAAATCTGGGAAAAAGTTCTCTAATTCCAGCCACAAGAGTAGTGTTTTTAGGGACCATAATAGACTCCCTACTAATGAAGATATTTCTGACAAAGGTGAGAAAAACAAAGATCTTCAACTGTTGTCTTGTGCTTCAGTCCTCTCCTCGGCCATCAGTGACGCTATGTATGGAGGAAATTGGTCTGATGGTAGCTTCCATGAACATCATTCCGTTTGCTTGGTTCCATCTCAGACCTCTGCAGTTATGCATGTTAAGGCAATGGAACGGGGACTGTGCAGATAGTTCTGGATCAGGCGACAAGGGACTCTCTTCTGTGGTGGTTGTCTCAGGATCACCTCTCCCAGGGAACTTGCTTTCGCAGACCTTCCTGGGTGATCGTGACCATGGATGCCAGCCTTCTAGGTTGGGGAGCAATTTGAGGGTCATTGAAGATGCAGGGTCTTTGGACTCGGGATAAATCAGTTCTCTCTATAAAAATTCTAGAACCAAGAGCAATTTTCAATGCTCTACTGGCCTGGCCTCAGCTAGCCTTAGTCCGGTTTATCATTTTCCAGTCGGACAACTTAACTTCGGTGGCGTACATCAACCACCAGGGGGGAACTCGGAGTTCCTTGGCCATGTCAGAGG